>NW_027490178.1:0-249291 GCF_050948175.1 Xylocopa sonorina | reverse complement strand
AGTGTCGCATTTATATACTTTTGAAGTGAGTGCGAGGTATACATAACATTGTACAATGAATATTATATATTATCGTGAAACATAGAAATGAGATGCGATATCGCGATATAAGATGCATTAGAATTTTATTGCTTCGATACGTAGACATCTGCAAACTCTATTTCCTAGCAAGGAAGTGTCGCAGTTACATTCATTTGAAGTGTTTGCGAGGTATACGTGATACTTCGCAATGTATAATATATCTTACCATGAAACATAGGAATGGGATGCGATATCTCGTTTTAAGAAGCTTTAGAACCCTTTTGCTTCGATACGTAGACATCTGCAAACGCTATATCCTAGCATGGAAGTGTCGCATTTACATTCATTTGAAGTGTATGCGATGTATACGTTACACTTCGCAATAAATATTATATCTTGTCATGAAACATAGAAATGTGATGTGATATGGCGATTTAAGAAGCATTAGAACTCTATTGCTTCGATACGTTGACATCTGCAAACGCTATATGCTAGCAAGGAAGTGTCGCATTTACATTTTTTTGAAGTGTATGCGTGGTATACACGACACTTCGCAATGAATATTATATCTTAACACGAAACTTAGAAATGAGATGCGATATCTCGTTTTACGATGCATTAGAACTCTATTGCTTTGATACGTAGACATCTGCCAACGCTATTTCCTTGCAATGAAGTGTCGCATTTAAATTCGTTTGAAGTGTATGCGAGGTATACAAGACACTTCGCAATGAATATTATATCTTATCATGAAACATAGAAATGAGTTGAGATATCGCGTATTAAGAAGCATTAGAACACTATTGCTTCGACACGTAGACATCTGCAAACGCTATTTGCTAGCAAGGAAGCGTCGCATTTACAATCTTTGAAAGGAATACGAGGTATACATGACACTCCGCAAAGAATATTATATCTTATCGTAAAAGATAGAAATGTGATGCGATATCTCGTTTTAAGAAGCATTATAACTCTGTTGCTTCGATACGTAGACATCTGCCATCGCTATATCCTAGCAAGGAAGTGTCGCAGTTACATTCATTTGAAGTGTATGCGAGACATACCTTTCACTGCACAATGAATATTATATCTTATCATGATACATAGAAATGAGATGCGATATCGCGTTTTAAGCGACATTAGAACTCTATTGCTACGATACGTAGATATCTGCAGACTGTATTTCCAAGCAAGGAAGCGTCGCATTTACATTCCTTTGACGTGAATAGGAGGTATACATAACACTCTACAATGAATAGTATATATTATCATGAAACATAGAAATGCGATGCGATATGGCGATATAAGAAGCATAAGAACTCTATTGGTTTGATACGTAGACAGCTGCAAGCGCTATTTCCTAGCAAGGAAGTGTCGCATTTACATTGATTTGAAGTGTATGCGTGGTATACATGACAGTTCGCAATTAATATGTTATCTTATCATGAAACATAGAAATGAGATGCGATATCATGTTTTGAGAAGCATTAGAACTCCATTGCTACGGTACGTAGACATCTGCAAACGCTATTTCCTAGCAAGGAAGTGTCGTATTTACATTCGTTTGAAGTGTATGCGAGGTATACATGACACTTCGCAATGAATATTATATCTTATCATGAAACATAGAAATGAGATGCGATATGGCGATTTAAGAAGTAATAGAATCCTATTTCTTCGATACGTAGACATCTGCCAAGGCTATTTCCTAGCAATGAAGTGTCGCATTTACATTCTTTTGTAGTGAAAACGAGGTGTACATGACACTCCGCAATGAATATTATATCTTATCATAAAACATAGGAGTGTGATGCTATATCACGTTTTAAGAAGCATTAGAACTCTATTGCTTCGATACGTCGAAATCTGCAAACGCTATTTCCTAGCAAGGAAGTGTCGCATTCACATTGCTTTGAAATGAAGACGAGGTATCCATAACATTCCGCAATGAATATTGTATCTTATCATGAAACGCATAAATGTGTTGCGATATCGCGCTAAAAAAGCATTAGATCTCTATTGCTACGATACGTAGACATATGCAAACGCTATTTAATAGCAAGGAAGAGTCGCATTTGCATTCATTTGAAGTGAATACGAGGTACACATAACACTCCCCAATGAATATTGTACCTTATCACGAAACATAGAAATGAAAAGCGATATCGCTATTTAAGAAGCATTAGCACTCTATTGCTTCGATACATAGACATCTGGAGACGCTATTTCCCTGCAAGGAAGTGCCATATTTACATTCATTTGAAGTGTATGCGAGGTATAAGTGACACCTCGCAATGAATATTATATCTTATAATGAAACATAGAAATGAGATGCGGTATCCCGTTTTAAGAAGCATTACAACTCTATTTCTTCGATACGTATACATCTGCAAACGCTATTTAAAAGCAGGGAAGTGTTGCATTTACATTCTTTTGAAGTGAATACGAGGTATACGTGACATTTCACAATGAATATTATATCTTGTCATGAAACCTAGAAATCAGATGCGACATCTCGTTTTAAGAAGCATTAGAACTCTATTGCTTCGAAACGGAGACATCTGCAAACGCTATTTCCTGGCAATGAAGTGTCGCATTTACATTCTTTTGAAGTGAATACGAGGTATACATAACATTGCACAATGAATATTATATCTTATCATGAAACATAGAAATGAGATGCGATATCACGATTTAAGAAGCATTAGAACTCTATTGCTACGATACGTAGATATCTGCAGACTCTATTTCCAAGCAAGGAAGCGTCGCATTTACATTCCTTTGACGTGAATAGGAGGTATACATAACACTCTACAATGAATAGTATATATTATCATGAAACATAGAAATGCGATGCGATATGGCGATATAAGAAGCATAAGAACTCTATTGGTTTGATACGTAGACAGCTGCAAGCCCTATTTCCTAGCAAGGAAGTGTCGCATTTACATTGATTTGTAGTGTATGCGTGGTATACATGACAGTTCGCAATTAATATGTTATCTTATCATGAAACATAGAAATGAGATGCGATATCGCGTTTTGAGAAGCATTAGAACTCCATTGCTACGGTACGTAGACATCTGCCAAGGCTATTTCCTAGCAATGAAGTGTCGCATTTACATTCTTTTGTAGTGAAAACGAGGTGTACATGACACTCCGCAATGAATATTATATCTTATCATAAAACATAGGAGTGAGATGCTATATCTCGTTTTAAGAAGCATTAGAACTCTATTGCTACGATATGTAGATATCTGCAAGCGCTATCTCCTTGTAATGAATCCCATTCACATTCCTTTTATGTGAATACGATGTATACATGACACTTCGCAATTAATATTATATCTTAACATTAAACATAGGAATTAGATGCGGTATCCTGTTTTAAGAAGCACTAGCACTCTATTGCTTCGATACGTAGACATCTGGAGACGCTATTTCCAAGGATGGAAATGTCGCATTTACATTCATTTGAAGTGTAGACTGGGAATACATAACACTTCGCAATGAATATTATATCCTATCATGAAACATAGAAATGTGATGCGATATCGCGTTTTAGAAGAATTAGTACTCTATTTCTTCCACACGTAGACATCTGCAAAAGCTATTTTCTAGAAGGGATGCGTCGCAGTTATATTCATTTGAAGTGTAGGTGAGGAATACATAACACTGTACAATGAATATTATATCTTATCACGAAACGTAGAAGTGTGATGCGATATCGCGATTTACGAAACATTAGAACACTATTGCTTCGATATGTAGACATCTGCCAACGCTATTTCCTAGCAATGAAGTGCCGCATTTACATTCTTTTGAAGTGTAGACGAGATATACATAGCACTTTGCATTGTATATTATATCTTATCATGAACCATAGAAATGAGATGCGATATCGCGTTTTAAGAAGCATTAGATCTCTATTGCATCGAAGCATAGACTTCTGGAAACGTAATTTCCTAGAAAGGAAATGTCGCATTTACATTCATTTGAACTGTAGACAAGGAATACATAACACATCGCAATGAAAATTATATCTTATCATGAAACATAGAGATGAGATGCGATAACGCGTTTTAAGAAGCATTAGAACTCTATTGCTACAACACGTAGACATCTGCAAACTCTATTTAATTGCAACGAGGTGTCGCATTTACATTCATTAGATGAGTATATGAGGTGGAAGTGACTCTACACAATGAATATTATATCTTATCATGAAACATAGAAATGAGATGCGTCATCTCGTTTCAAGAAGCATTAGAACTCTATTGCTACGATACGGAGACATCTGCAAACGCTATTTCCTAGCAAGGAAGTGTCGCATTTACATTCTTTTGAAGTGAATACGAGGTATTCATGACACTTCGCAATGATTATTATACCTTATCACGAAACATAGAAATGCAATGCGATATCGCGATTTAAGAAGCATTAGAAATCTATTGCTTCGATACGTAGACATCTGCAAACGCTATTTATTAGCAATGAAGTGTCGCATTTACATTCTTTTGAAGTGAATACGAGGTTTACATAACACTCCACAATGAATATTATATCTCATCATGAACATAGAAATGAGAAGCATATCGCGATTTAAGAAGCATTAGAACTCTATTGCTACGATACGTAGACATCTGCAGTCGCTATTTCCTAGCAAGGAAGAGTCGCATTTACATTCTTAGGAAGTGTAGACGAGGTATACATAACACTGCACAATGAATATTATATCTTATCATGAAACGTAGAAGCGAGGTGCGATATCGCGATTTAAGAAGCATTAGAACTCTATTGCTTCGATACATAGACATCTGCAAACGCTACTTCCTAGAAAGGAAGTGTCGCCCTTAATTCGTTTGAAGTGTATGCGTGGTATGAAAGACACTTCACAATGAATATTATATCTTATCATGAAACATAGAAATGAGATGCGATATCGCGTGTTGAAAAGATTTAGAACCCTAATGCTACCATACGTAGACATCTGCAAACGCTATTTCCTAGCATGGAAGTGTCGCATTTACATTTCTTTGAAAGGAATACGAGGTATACGTGACACTTGGCAATTAATATTATATCTTATCATGAAACATAGAAATGAGATGCGATAACTCGCTTTAAGAAGCATTAGAACCCTATTGCTTCGATACGTAGACATCTGGAGAGGCTATTTCCTAGACAAGGTAGTGTCGCATTTACAATCATTTCAAGTGTATGCGAGGTATACATGACACTTCGCAATGAATATTATATCTTATCATGAAACATAGAAATGAGTTGCGATATCTCGTTCTAAGAAGGATTAGAACTCCAATGCTACGATACGTAGACATCTGCAAACGCTATTTCCTAGCAAGGAAGTGTCGCATTTGCATCCATTTGAAGTGTATGCGAGGTATACATGACACTTCGCAATGAATATTATATCTCATCATGGAAAATGGAAATGAGATGCGATATCGCGTTTTAAGAAGCGTTAGAAATCTATTGCTACGATACGTAGACATCTGCAATCGGTATTTCCAAGCAAGGAAGTGTCGCATTTACATTCCTTTGAAGTGAATACGAGGTATGCACAACAGTGCACAATGAATATTATATCTTATCATGAAACATAGAAATGAGTGGCGATATCACGATTTGAGAAGCATTAGAACCCTATTGCTTCGATACGGAGATATCTGCAAACGAGATTTCCTAGCAAGGAAGTGTCGCATTTACATTCTTTTGATGTGAATACGAGATATACATGACACTCCACAATGAGCATTATATCTAATCATGAAACTTTGAAATGAGATGCGATATCGCGATTTAAACAGCATTAGAATTCTATTGCTACTATACGTAGACATCTGCAGACGCTATTTCCTAGAAAGGCAGTGTCGCATTTACATTCATTTGAAGTGTTTGCGATTTATCATGAAACATAGAAATGAGATGCGCTATCGCGTTTTAAGAAGCATTAGAACACTAATTCTTCGATACGTAGACATCTGCAAACGCTACCGCCTAGCAAGGAAGTGTCGCATTTACATTCATTTGAAGTGTTTGGGAGGTATACATGACACTTCGCAATGAGTATTATATCTTATCATGAAACATAGAAGTTTGATGCGATATCGCGTTTTAAGAAGCATTAGATCTCTATTACTGCTATACGTAGACATCTGCACACGCTACTTCTAGCATGGAAGTGTCGCATTTACATTCTTTTGAAGTGAATACGACGTTTACATGACACTTCGCAATGAATATTATATCTTATCATGGAACATAGAAATGAGCTGCGACATCTCGTTTTAGGAAGCATTAGAACTCTATTGTTGTGATACGTAGACATCTGGAAACGCTATTTCTTTGCTAGGAAGTGTCTCTATTACGTTCTTTTGGAGAGAATACGAGGTATACATAACACTCTACGACGAATATTGTACCCTATCACGAAACATAGAAATCAAATGCGATATCGCGATTTAAGAAGCAATAGAACTCTATTGCTACGATATGTAGACACCTGCAAACGCTATTTCCTAGCAAGGAAGTGTCGCATTTACATTCCTTTGAAGTGAATACGAGGTAAACATAACACTCCACAATGAATATTATATCTTATCATGAAACGTAGAAATGAGATGCGATATCGCAATCGAAGAAGCATTAGAATCCTATTGCTCGATACGTAGACATCTGCAAACGCTACTTCTTAGCAGGGAAGTGTCGCATTTACATTCTTTTGAAGTGAATACGACGTTTACATGACACTTCGCATTGAATATTATATCTTATCATGGAACATAGAAATGAGCTGCGACATCTCGTTTTAGGAAGCATTAGAACTCTATTGTTGTGATACGTAGATATCTGGAAACGCTATTTCTTTGCTAGGAAGTGTCTCTATTACATTCTTTTGGAGAGAATACGAGGTATACATAACACTCTACGACGAATATTGTACCCTATCACGAAACATAGAAATCAAATGCGATATCGCGATTTAAGAAGCAATAGAACTCTATTGCTACGATATGTAGACACCTGCAAACGCTATTTCCTAGCAAGGAAGTGTCGCATTTACATTCCTTTGAAGTGAATACGAGGTAAACATAACACTCCACAATGAATATTATATCTTATCATGAAACGTAGAAATGAGATGCGATATCGCAATCGAAGAAGCATTAGAATCCTATTGCTCGATACGTAGACATCTGCAAACGCTACTTCTTAGCAGGGAAGTGTCGCATTTACATTCTTTTGAAGTGAATACGACGTTTACATGACACTTCGCATTGAATATTATATCTTATCATGGAACATAGAAATGAGCTGCGACATCTCGTTTTAGGAAGCATTAGAACTCTATTGTTGTGATACGTAGATATCTGGAAACGCTATTTCTTTGCTAGGAAGTGTCTCTATTACATTCTTTTGGAGAGAATACGAGGTATACATAACACTCTACGACGAATATTGTACCCTATCACGAAACATAGAAATCAAATGCGATATCGCGATTTAAGAAGCAATAGAACTCTATTGCTACGATATGTAGACACCTGCAAACGCTATTTCCTAGCAAGGAAGTGTCGCATTTACATTCCTTTGAAGTGAATACGAGGTAAACATAACACTCCACAATGAATATTATATCTTATCATGAAACGTAGAAATGAGATGCGATATCGCAATCGAAGAAGCATTAGAATCCTATTGCTCGATACGTAGACATCTGCAAACGCTACTTCTTAGCAGGGAAGTGTCGCATTTACATTCTTTTGAAGTGAATACGAGGCATACCTGACACTCCGCAATGAATATTATATCTTATCGCTAAACATAGAAATGAGATGCGATATCTCGTTTTAAGAAGCATTCGAACTCTTTTGCTTTGATACGTAGACATCTGCCATCCCTATATCCTAGCAAGGAAGTGTCGCATTGACAATCATTTGAAGTGTATGCGAGGTATACATAACACTGCACAATGAATATTACATCTTATCGTGATACATAGAAATGAGATGCTATATGGTGATTTAAGAAGCATTAGAATTCTATTGCTTCGATACGTAGACATCTGGAAACGTTATTTCCTAGGAAGGAAGTGTCGCATTTACATTCTTTTGAGGTGTAAACGAGGTATACATGACACTAGGCAATGAATATTATATCTTGTCATGAAACATAGAAATGAGATGCGATATCGCGTTTTGAGAAGCAGTAGATCTCTATTGCTTCGATACGTAGACATCTGCAATCGCTACTTCCTAGCAAGGAACTGTCGCATTTACATTCATTTGAAGTGTATGCGAGGTATACATAACACTTCGCAACGAATATTATATCTTATCATGAAACATAGAAATGTGATGTGATATCGCGTTTTAAGAAGCATTAGAACTCTATTGCTACGATACGTAGACATCTGCAAACGTTATTTGCTAGCAAGTAAGTGTCGTATTTACATTCTTCTGAAGTGAATACAAGGTATACATGACACTTCGCAATTAATATTATATCTTATCATGAAACATAGAAATGAGATGCGATAACCCGTTTCAGGAAGCATTAGATATTGCTTCGAAACGTAGACATCTGCAATCGCTATTTCCTAGCAAGGAAGTGTCGCATTTATATTCTTTTGAAGTGAATGCGAGGTATACATAACATTGCACAATGAATATGTCGCATGAATTTGCGCATTTGAACATTGCGCAATGAAAGTGTCGCATTTATATTCTTTTGAAGTGAATGCGAGGTATACATAACATTGCACAATGAATATTATATATTAACATGAAACATCGAAATGAGATGCGACATTGCGATATAGGATGCATTAGAACTTTATTGCTTCGATACGTAGGCATCTGCAAACGCTATTTCCTAGCAAGGACGTGTCGCATTTACATTCATTTGAAGTGAATACGAGGAATACATGAAACTTCGAAATGAATATTAGATCTTATCATGAAACATAGAAATGGGATTCGATATCGCGTTTTGAGAAGCATTAGAACTCTATTGCTACTATACGTAGACATCTGCTAACGCTATTTCCTAGCAAGGAAGTGTCGCATTTACATTCATTTGAAGTGAATGCGAGGAATACGTGAAAACTTCGCAATGAATATAATATCTTATCATGAAACATAGAAATGAGATGCGATATGGCGATTTAAGAAGCATTAGAACTCTATTGCTACGATACGTAGATATCTGCGGACGCTATTTCCTAACAAGGAAGTGTCGCATTTACATTCCTTTGAAGTGAATAAGAGGTATATATGACACTTCGCAATGAATATTATATCTTATCATGAAACATAGAAATGTGATGCGACATCCCGTTTTAAGAAGCATTAGAACACCATTGCTTCGATACGTAGACATCTGGAAACCCTATTTCCTGGAAATGAAGTGTCGCACTTAGATACGTTTGAAGTGTAGTCGAGGAATACATAACACTTCGCAATGAATATTATATCTTACTATGAAACATAGGAGTGTGATGCGATATCGCGTTTTAAGAAGCATTAGAACATTATTGCTACGATGCGTAGACATCTGCAAACGCTATTTCCTAGCAAGGAAGTGTCGCATTTACATTCTTTCGAAGTGGATACGAGGTATACATGACACTTCGCAATGAATATTATATCTTACTGTGAAGCATAGAAATGAGATGCGATATCAAGTTTTAAGAAGCATTAGAACTCTATTGCTTCGAGTGGTAGACATCTGCAAACGCTATTTCCTAGGAAGGAAGTGTGGCATTTACATTCATTTAAAGTGTAGACGAGGAATACGTAACACTTCGCAATGAATATCATATATTATCATGAGACATAGGAATGATATGCGATATCGCGATTTAAGAAGCATTAGAACTCTATTGCTTCGTTACGGAGACATCTGCAAACGCTATTTCCTAGCAAGGAAGTGTCGCATTTACATTAACTTGAAGTGTATGCGAAGAATGCGTAACACTTCGCAATGAATATTATATCTTATCATGAAACGTTGTAATGAGATGCGATAACCAGGTTTAAGAAGCATTAGAACTGTATTGCTTCGATACGTAGACATCTGCGAACGCTATTTCCTAGCAAGGAAGTGCCGCATTTACATTCTTTTGAAGTGAATACGAGGTATGCATGACACTTCGCAATGAATATTATATCTTATCGTGAAACATAGAAATAAGATGCGATATCTCGTTTTAAGGAGCATTAGAACTCTATTGCTTCGATACGTAGACATCTGCAAACGCTATTTCCTAGCAAGGGAGTGTCGCATTTACATTCTTTTGAAGTGAATACGAGGTTATGATAACACTCCACAATGAATATTATATCTTATCATGGAACATAGAAGTGAGATGCGATATGGCGATTTAAGAAGCAGTAGATCTGTATTGCTTCGATACGTAGACATCTGCCAACGCTATTTACTAGCAAGGAAGTGCCGCATTTACATTCATTTGAAGTGTATGCGAGATAAACAAGACACTTCGCAATGAATAATATATCTTATCATGAAACATAGAAATGAGATGCGGTATCGCGATTTAAAAAGCATTAGGACTCTATTGCTTCGATACGTAGACATCTGCAAACGCTATTTCCTAGCAAGGGAGTGTCGCATTTACATTCTTTTGAAGTGAATACGAGGTTATGATAACACTCCACAATGAATATCATATCTTATCATGAAACATAGAAATGAGATGCGATGTGGCGATTTAAGAAGCAGTAGATCTCTATTTCTTCGATACGTAGATATCTGCCATAGCTATTTCCTAGCAATGAAGTGTCGTATTTACAATCATTTGAAGTGTAGACGGGGAATACATAACGCTTCGTAATGAATATTATATCTTATCATGACACATAGAGATGTGATGCGATATCGCGTTTTAAGAAGCCTTAGAATCCTATTGCTTCTATACGTAGACATCTGCAAACGCTATTTCCTAGCAAGGAAATGTCGCATTTACATTCATTTGAAGCGTATGCGAGGTGTACATGACACTTCGCAAAGAATATTATATCCTTTCGTGAAACATAGAAATGAGATGCGATATCATGTTTTGAGAAGCATTAGAAATCTATTACTTCGATACGTAGGCATCTGCATACGCTATTTAATAGCAAGGAATTGTCGCATTTATATTCTTTAGAAGTGAATGCGAGGTATACATAACATTGCACAATGAATATTATATATTATCATGAAACATAGAAATGAGATGCGATATCGCGATATAAGATGCAATAGAACTTTATTGCTTCGATACGTAGACATCTGCAAACGCTATTTCCTAGGAAGGAAGTGCCGCATTTACATCGTTATCTCCTAGCAAGGAAGTGTCGCATTTACATTCTTCTGAAGTGAATACAAGGTATACATTACACTTCGCAGTTAATATTATATCTTATCATGAAGCATAGAATTGAGATGCGATATCCCGTTTCAAGAAGCATTAGAACTCTATTGCTTCGATACGTAGACATCTGCAATAGCTATTTCCTAGCAAGGAAGTGTCGCATTTATATTCTTTTGAAGTGAATGCGAGGTATACATAACATTGCACAATGAATATTATCCCTTATCATGAAACATAGAAATGAGATGCCATATAGCGAATTAAGAATCGTTAAAACTCTGTTGCTACGATACGTAGACATTTGCAAACGCTATTTCCTAGCAAGGAAGTGTCGCATTTACATTCTTTTGAAGTGAATACGAGGTATACATGTAACTTCGCAGTGAATATTACATCTTATCATGAAACATATATATGAGATGCGATATTGCGTTTTGAGAAGCATTAGAACTCTATTGCTACGTTACGTAGACATCTGCAAACGCTATATCCTAGCAAGGACATGTCGCATTTACATTCTTTTGAAGTGAATTCGAGGTATACATAACACACCACAATGAATATTATACCTTATCATGAATCATAGACGTGAGACGCGATATCGCGTTTTAAGAAGCATTAGATCTCTATTGCTGCGATACGTAGACATCTGCAAACGCTATTTCCTAGCAAGGAAGTGTCGCATTTACATTCTTTTGAGGTGAGTAAGAGGTATACGTAACACTCCACAATGAATATTATATCTCATCATGAAACATAGAAATGAAGTGCGATATCGCGTTTTGAGAAGTATTAGAACTCTAATGTTACGGTACGTAGACATCTGCCAACGCTATTTCCTAGTCAGGAAGTGTCGCATTTACATTCATTTGAAGTGTATGCGAGGTATACATGACACTTCGCAATGAATATTACATCTTACCATGAAACATAGAAATGAGATGCGATATCGCGATATAAGAAGCATTAGAAACCTATTGCTTCGATACGTAGACATCTGTAAACGCTATTTCCTAGAAAGGAAGTGCCGCATTTACATTCATTTGAAGTGTATACGAGGTATGCATAACACTTCGCAATGAATATTATATCTTATCATACAACATATACCTGAGATGCGATATCGCGTTTTAAGAAGCATTACAATTATATTGCTTCGATGCATAGACATCTGTAAACACTATTCCTAGCAAGGACTTGTGACATTTACATTTATTTGAAGTGTAGAGTTGGTGTGCACAACATTTCTAAATGACAATTATATCTTATCATGAAACATAGAAATGTGAAACGATATCATGTTCTAAGAAACATTAGAACTCAATTGCTTCCATACCTAGACAGCTGGAAACACTATTTCCTAGCAATGAAGTGTGGCATTTACATTCTTTTGAAGTGTAGACGAGGTATACACAACACTTCGCGATGACTATTATATCTTATCATGAAGCATAGGAAAGAGTTGCAATACCGCGTTTCAAGATGCATTGGAACACTATTGCCTCGATACGCAGACATCTGGAAACGCTATTTCCTAGCAAGGAAGTGAGGCATTTACAATGTTTTGAAGCGTAGACGAGGTTTGCATAACACTTCGCAATGATTATTGTAACCTATCATGAAACATAAGAATGAGATGCGATATCGCGTTTTAAGATACATTAGAGCTCTACTGCTTCGATACGTAGACATTTGGAAACGCATTTTCTAGCAACGAAGTGCGGCATTTACATTCTTTTGAAGTGTAAGCGAGGTATACATACTTCGCAGTGAATATTATATCTTATCATGAAACATAGAAATGAGATGCGATATCGCAATTTAAGAAGCATTAGAACTCTATTGCTTGGTATACTTAGACATGTGAAAACGCATTTCCTAGCAAGGATGTAAGGCAATTACACACTTTGGAAGTGTAGACGACGTATACATAACGCTTCGCAATTAATATTATGTCTTATCATGAAACGTAGAAGTGAGATGCGATATCTCGTTTTAAGGAACTATAGAACTCTATTGCTACGATACGTAGACATCTGCAAACGCAATATCCTAGCAAGGAAATATCGTATTTACATTCTTTTGAACTATATGCGAGGTATACATGACACTCCGCAATGAATATTATTTCTTGTCATAAAACATAGAAATGAGATGCGATATCTCGTTTTAAGAAGCATTAGAACTCTGTTGCTATGATACGTCGACATCTGCAAACGCCATTTCCTACAAGGAAGTGTCGCATTTACATTCATCTGAAGTGTAGACGAGATATATATAACACTGCGCAATGAACAATATATCTCATCATGAAGCATAGAAATGATATGCGATATCGCGATTTAAGAAGCACTAGAACTCTATTGCTTCGACACGTAGACATCTGCAAACGCTATTTCGTAGCAAGGAAGTGTAGCATTTACACTCATTTGAAATGTATGCGAGGTATATGTGACACTTCGCAAGGAATATTATATCTTATCATGAAACATAGAAATGAGATGCGATATCGCGTTTTAAGGAGCATTAGAATTCTAATGCTACGTTACGTAGACATCTTTCAAACGCTATTTCCTAGAAAGGAAGTGTGGCATTTAAATTGATTTGAAGTGTATGCGAGCTATACATGACACTTCGCAGTGAATATTATATCTTATAATGAAACATAAAAATGAGATGCGATATCGCCTGTTAAGGAGCATTAGAAATATATTGCTTCGAAACGTAGACATCTGCGTACGCTATTTCCTAGCAAGGAAGTGTCACATTTACAATCATTTGAAGTGTAAGCGAGGTATACATAACACTTTGCAATGAGTATTATATCTTATCATGAAACATATAAATGAAATGCGATATCCCGTTTTGAGAAGCATTAGAACTCTAATGCTACGATACGTAGACATCTGCAGACGCAACTTCCCAGCATGGAAGTGTCGCATTTACATTCTTTTGAGGTGAATACGAGGTATACATAACCCTCCACAATGAATAATATATCTTATCATGAAACGTAGAAATGAGATGCGATATCGCGTTTTGAGATGCATTAAAATCCTAATGCTACGATACGTAGACATCTGCAAACGCTATTTCCTAGCAAGGAAGTGTAGCATTTACATTCATTTGAAGTGTATGCGAGGTATACAAGACACTTCGCAATGAATATTGCATCTTATCATGAAACATATAAAAGAGATGCGATATCGCGTTTTGAGAAGCAGTAAGACTCTAAGGCTACGATACGTAGACATCTGCAAAACGCTATTTCCTAGCAAGGAAGTGTCGCATTTACATTCATTTGAAATGTATGCGAGGTATAACATGACACTTCGCAATGAATATTATATCTTATAATGAAACATAGACATGAGATGGCTATATTGCGTTTTAAGAAGCATTTGGACTCTAATGCTACGATACGTAGACATCTGCAAACGCTATTTCCTAGCAAGTAAGCGTCGAATTTACATTCTTTTGAAGTGAATACGAAGTATACCAGACACTCCGCATTGAATATTATATCTTATCATGAAACATAGAAATGAGATGCGATATCGCTATTTAAGAAGCAATAGATCTCTATTGCTTCAATGCGTAGACATCTGCCAACGCTGTTTCCTAGGAAGGAAGTGTCGCATTTACATTCACGTGAAGTGTATGAGAGGTATACAAGGACCACCTTCGCAATGAATATTATACCTTATCATGAAACATAGAAATGAGATGCGATATCGCGGTTTTTGGAAGCATTAGATCCCTATTGCATCGATACGTAGACACCTGCAAACGCTATTTCCTAGGAAGGAAGGGTTGCATTTTCATTCTTGCGAAAGGAATACGAGGTATAAATAACACTTCGCAATGAATATTATATCTAATCATGAAACATAGAAATGAAATGCGACATCTCGTTTTAAGAAGCAATAGAACGCTATTGTTTCGATACCTAGACATCTGGAAACCGCCATTCCCTAGCAAGGATGTGTCGCATTTACATTCTTTTGAAGTGAATACGAGGTATACATGACACTTCGCAATGAATATTATATCTTATCATGATTCATAGAAATGAGATGCGGTATGGCGATTTAAGAAGCATTAGAACACTATTGCCTCGATACGTAGACATCTGGTAACGCTATTTCCCAGCAAGGTAGGTGTCGCATTTACATTCATTTGAAGCGTATGCGTGTTATACATGACAATTCGCAAATGAGTATTATTTCATATTATGAAACATAGTAATGAGATGCGATATCGCGTTTTAAGAAGCATTAGAACACTATTGCTACGATACGTAGACATCTGCAGACGCTACTTCCTAGCAAGGGAAGTGTCGCATTTACATTCTTTTGAAGTGAATACGAGGTATACATGACACTCCACAATGAATATTATATCTCATCATGAAACATAGAAATGAGAAGCGATATGGTGGTTTAAGAAGCATTAGAACTCCCTTTGGTACAATACGTAGACATCTGCAAACGATATTTCGTAGCAAGGAAGTGTCGCATTTACATTCTTTTGAAGCGAATACGAGGTATACATAGCAATCCACAATGAATATTATATCTTATCACGAAATATAGAAATGAGATGCGATATCGCGATTTAAGAAGCCATTATAACACTATTGCTTCGATACGTAGACATCTGCAAACGCTACTTCCTAGCAAGGAAGTGTCGCATTTACATTCTTTTGATGTGAATACGGGGTATACATAACACTCCACGATGATTGTTGTACCATATCACGAAACATAGAAATGGAATGCCACATCGCGGTTTAAGAAGCATTAGAACTCTACTGCTTCGATACATAGACATCTGGCATCGCTGTTTCCTAGCGAGGAAGTAATCACATTTACATTCATTTGAAGTGTATGCGAGATATACATGACACTTCGCAATGAATATTGTATCTTAAACATGAAACATAGTAATAAGGGTGCAATATCGCGTTCTAAGAAGAATTAGAACTCTATTGCTACGATACGGAGACGTCTACAAACGCTATTTCCTAGGAACGATGTGTCGCATTTACATTCATTTGAAGTGAATACGAGGTATAGATAACACTACACAATGAATGTTATATCTTCGTCATGAAACATAGAAATGAGATGCGATATCGGGATTTAAAAAGCATTAGAAATCTATTGCTACGGGTACGTAGACATCCTGCAAACGCTATTTAATAGCAAGGAAGCGTCGCACTTACATTTCTTTGAAGTGAATACGAGGTAGGACATAACACTCCACAATGAATATTATATCTTAACACGAAACATAGAAATGAGATGCGATATACGCGTTTTAAGAAGCATTAGAATTCTATTGCTTCGATACGTATACATCTGGAAACGTTACTCTTCTAGCAAGGAAGTGTCGCATTTACATTCTTTTGAAGTGAATACGTGGTATACATGACACTTCGCTATGAATATTATATCTAATCATGAAACATAGAAATGAAGTTGCGATATCGCGTTATGACAAGCATTACAACCCTATTGCTACGATACGTATACATCTGCAAAACGTTATTTTCCTAGGAAGGAAGTGTCGGCATTTACATTCTCTTGATGTGAATACGAAGCATACATAACACTCCCATAATGAATATTACATCTTATCACGAAACATAGAAATGAGATGTCATATCACGTTTTAAGAAGCACTAGAACTCTATTGCTACGATACGTAGACATCTGGAAATGCTATTTCCCAGCAAGGAAGTGTCGCATTTACATTCATTTGAGGTGTATGCGAGGTATAAGTGACACATCGCAATGAATATTATATCTTATAATGAAACATAGACATGAGATGCTATATCGCGTTTCAAGAAGCATTAGGACTCTAATGCTACGATACGTAGACATCTGCAAAACGCTATTTCCTAGCAAGTAAGTGTCCGAATTTTCATTCTTTTGAAGTGAATACGAAGTATACCAGACCACTCCCGCATTGAATATTATATCTTATCATGAAACATAGAAATGAAATGCGATATGGCGATTCAAGAAGCATAAGAAACTCTATTGCTACGATACGTAGACATCTGCAGACGCTATTTCGTAACAAGGAAGTGTCGCATTTGCATTCTTTTTGAAGTGAGTGCAAGGTATACATAACACTCCACAGTGAATATTATATCTTATCATGAAACATTGAATTGAGATGCGATATCGCGTTTTGAGAGGCATTAGAACTCTCTTGCATACGATAGTAGAATTCTGCAAACGCTATTTCCTAGCAAGGAAGTGTCGTATTTACATTCTTTTGGTGTGCATACAATGAATATTATATCTTATCGTGAAACATAGAAATGAAATGCGATATGGCGATTCAAGAAGCATTAGAATCCTTTTTGCTTCGATACGTAGACATCTGCAAACGCGATTTCCTAGCAAGGAAGTGTCGCATTTATATTTTTTTGAAGTGAAAGCGAGGTATACATGACACTTCGCAATGAATATTATATCTTATCATGAAACATAGAAATGTGAAACGATATCCATGTTTTAAGAAAACATTAGAACTCAATTGCTTCCATACCTAGGACATCTGGAGAAACGCGATATCCTAGCAGGGAAGTGTCGTATTTACATTGTTTTCAAGTGAATACGAGGTATACATGACACTTCGCAATGAATATTGTATCTTATCATGAAACATACAAATGAGATGCGATATCGCGTTTAAGAAGAATTACAGCTGTATTGCTACGATACATAGACATCTGCAAACGCTATTTCCTAGCAAGTAAGTGACGCACTATCATACTTTTGAAATGAATACGAGGTATACATGACACTGCACAATGAATATTATATCTTATCATGAAACATAGAAATGAGGTGCGATATCGCGATTTAAGCAGCATTAGAACTCTATTGCTTCGATACATAGACATCTGCAAACGCTACTTCCTAGTAAGGAAGTGGTCGCATTTAAATTCTTTTGAAGTGAATGCGAAGGTATACATGACACTCCGCAATGAATATTATATCCTATCATGAAACATTGAAATGAGATGCGATATCCGCTATTTAAGAAGCAATAGATCTCTATTGCTTCAATACGTAGACATCTGCCAACGCTATTTCCTAGGAAGGAAGTGTCGCATTTACATTCACGTGAAGTGTATGAGAGGTATACTAGGACACTTCGCAATGAGTATTATACCTTATCATGAAACATAGAAATGAGATGGCGATATCGCGTTTTGAGAAGCATTAGATCTCTAATGCTACGATTACGTAGGACATCTGCAAATGCTATTTCTTAGCCAGGGAGTCTCGCATTTACATTCTTTTGAAGTAAATACGAGGTTATAATAACCCTCCACAATGAATATTATATCTTATCTTGAAACATAAAAATGAGATGCGATATGGCGATTTAAGAAGCAGTAGATCTCTATTGCTTCGATACGTACACATATGCCAACGCTATTTCCTAGCAAGGAAGTGTCGCATTTACATTCTCTTGAAGTGAAAACGAGGTATACATGACACTTCGCAATGAATATTATATCTTATAATGAAACATAGAAATGAGATGCTATATCGCGTTTTAAGATGAATTAGAACTCCATATCTACGATACGTAGACAACTGCAAACGCTATTTCCTAGCAAGGAAGTGTCGCACTTACATTCTTTTGAAGTGAATGCGAGGTATGCATAACACTTCGCAATGATTATTATATCCTATCGTGAATCATAGAAATGAGATGCGATATCGCGATTTAAGAAGTATTAGAATTCTATTGCTACGATACGTAGACATCTGCAATCGCTATCTAATAGCAAGGAAGTGTCGCACTTACATTCTTTAGAAGTGAATGCGAGGTATACATAACACTGCACAGTGAATATTATATCTTATTATGAGACATAGAAATGAGATGCGTTTCGCGGTTTAGGAAGCATTAGGACTCTACTTCGTCGATACGAAGACATATGCAAACGCCACTTCCTAGCAAGGAAGTGTCGCATTTACATTCTTTTGAAGTGAATACGAGACATACGTGACACTTCGCAATGAATACTATATCCTATCATGGAACATAGAAATGAGATGCGACATCGCGTTTTAAGAAGCATTAGATCTAAATTGCTACGATACGTAGACATCTGCAATCGCTACTTCCTAGCAAGGGAGTGTCGCATTTACATTCTTTTGGGTGAATACGAGGTATACATATCACTCCAGAATGAATATTGTGTCTTATCCTGAAAGATAGAAATCAGATGCGACATCACGTTTTAAGAAGCACTAGAATTCTATTGCTTCGATACGTAGACATCTGCAAACGCGATTTCCTAGCAAGGAAGTGTCGCATTTATATTTTTTTGAAGTGAAAGCGAGATATACATGACACTTCGCAATGAATATTATATCTTATCATGAAACATAGAAATGTGAAACGATATCATGTTTTAAGAAACATTAGAACTCAATTGCTTCCATACCTAGACATCTGGAAACGCGATATCCTAGCAGGGAAGTGTCGTATTTACATCGTTTTCAAGCGAATACGAGGTATACATGACACTTCGCAATGAATATTGTATCTTGTCATGAAACATAGAAATGAGATGCGATATCGCGTTTTAAGAAGAATTACAGCTGTATTGCTACGATACATAGACATCTGCAAACGCTATCTCCTAGCAAGGAAGTGACGCATTATCACACTTTTGAAATGAATACGAGGTATACATGACACTTCGCAATGAATATTATATCTTATAATGAAACATAGAAATGAGATGCTATATCGCGTTTTAAGGAGAATTAGAACTGCATAGCTACGATACATAGACATCTGCAAACGCTATTTCCTAGCAAGGAAGTGTCGCATTTACATTCACTTGAAGTGTATGCGAGGTATACATGACACTTCGCAATGAATATTATATCTTATCATGAAACATAGAAATGGGATGCGATATCGCGTTTCGAGATGCTTTAGAACTCTAATGCTACGATACGTAGACATCTGCAAACGCTATTTCCTAGCAAGGAAGTGTAGCATTTACATTCTTTTGAAGTGAATACGAGGTATACGTGACACTGCACAATGAAGATTATATGTTATCATGATGCATAGAATTGAGATACGATATCGCGTTTTAAGAAGAATTAGAACTCTAATGCTACGATACGTAGACATCTGCAAACGCTATTTCCTAGCAAGGAAGTGTCGCATTTACATTCTTTTTAAGCGAATACGAGGTATACATAACACTGCACAATGAATATTATATCTTATCATGATACATAGAAATGTGTTGCGATATCGTGATTTAAGCAGCATTAGAACTCTATTGCTTCGATACGTAGACATCTGCAAACGCTATTTAATAGGAAGGAAGAGTCGCATTTACATTCTTTTGAAGTGAGAACGAGGTATACATGACACTTCGGAGTGAATATTATATCTTGTCATGAAACATAGAAATGAGATGCGATATCCCGTTTTAAGATGCATTAGAACTCTATTGCTACGATACGTAGACATCTGCAGACGTTAATTCCTAGCAAGGAAGTGTCGCATTTACATTGTTTTGAAGTGTGGACGAGATATACATAACACTGCACAATGAATATTATATCTTATCATGAAACATAGAAATGAGATGCGATATCGCGATTTTAGAAGCATTAGAAATCTACTGCTTCGATACGTAGACATCTGCAAACGCGATATCCTAGCAAGGAAGTGTCGCATTTACATTGTTTTCAAGTGAATACGAGGTATACATGACACTTCGCAATGAATAGTGTATCTTATCATGAAACATAGCAATGAGAAGCGATATCGCGTTTTAAGAAGAATTGGAACTCTATTGCTACGATACATGGACATCTGCAAAAGCTATTTCCTAGCAAGGAAGTGACGTATTATCATTCTTTTGAAATGAATACGAGATATTCATAACACTGCACAATGAATACTATATCTTATCATGAAACATAGAAATGAGATGCGATATTGCGATTTAAGCAGCATTAGAACTCTAATGCTACGATACGTAGACATCTGCAAATGCTAATTCCTAGCAATGGACTGTCGCATTTACATTCATTTGTAGTGTATGCGAGGTATACATGACACTTCGCAATGATTATTATATATTATCGTTAAACATAGAAATGAGATGCGGTATCGCATTTTGAGGAGCATCAGAACACTGATGCAACGATACGAAGACATCTGCAAACGCTATTTCCTAGCAAGGAAGTGTCGCATTTACATTCATTTGAAGTGAATGCGAGGAATACGTGAAAACTTCGCAATGAATATAATATCTTATCATGAAACATAGAAATGAGATGCGATATGGCGATTTAAGAAGCATTAGAACTCTATTGCTACGATACGTAGATATCTGCGGACGCTATTTCCTAACAAGGAAGTGTCGCATTTACATTCCTTTGAAGTGAATAAGAGGTATATATGACACTTCGCAATGAATATTATATCTTATCATGAAACATAGAAATGTGATGCGACATCCCGTTTTAAGAAGCATTAGAACACCATTGCTTCGATACGTAGACATCTGGAAACCCTATTTCCTGGAAATGAAGTGTCGCACTTAGATACGTTTGAAGTGTAGTCGAGGAATACATAACACTTCGCAATGAATATTATATCTTACTATGAAACATAGGAGTGTGATGCGATATCGCGTTTTAAGAAGCATTAGAACATTATTGCTACGATGCGTAGACATCTGCAAACGCTATTTCCTAGCAAGGAAGTGTCGCATTTACATTCTTTCGAAGTGGATACGAGGTATACATGACACTTCGCAATGAATATTATATCTTACTGTGAAGCATAGAAATGAGATGCGATATCAAGTTTTAAGAAGCATTAGAACTCTATTGCTTCGAGTGGTAGACATCTGCAAACGCTATTTCCTAGGAAGGAAGTGTGGCATTTACATTCATTTAAAGTGTAGACGAGGAATACGTAACACTTCGCAATGAATATCATATATTATCATGAGACATAGGAATGATATGCGATATCGCGATTTAAGAAGCATTAGAACTCTATTGCTTCGTTACGGAGACATCTGCAAACGCTATTTCCTAGCAAGGAAGTGTCGCATTTACATTAACTTGAAGTGTATGCGAAGAATGCGTAACACTTCGCAATGAATATTATATCTTATCATGAAACGTTGTAATGAGATGCGATAACCAGGTTTAAGAAGCATTAGAACTGTATTGCTTCGATACGTAGACATCTGCGAACGCTATTTCCTAGCAAGGAAGTGCCGCATTTACATTCTTTTGAAGTGAATACGAGGTATGCATGACACTTCGCAATGAATATTATATCTTATCGTGAAACATAGAAATAAGATGCGATATCTCGTTTTAAGGAGCATTAGAACTCTATTGCTTCGATACGTAGACATCTGCAAACGCTATTTCCTAGCAAGGGAGTGTCGCATTTACATTCTTTTGAAGTGAATACGAGGTTATGATAACACTCCACAATGAATATTATATCTTATCATGGAACATAGAAGTGAGATGCGATATGGCGATTTAAGAAGCAGTAGATCTGTATTGCTTCGATACGTAGACATCTGCCAACGCTATTTACTAGCAAGGAAGTGCCGCATTTACATTCATTTGAAGTGTATGCGAGATAAACAAGACACTTCGCAATGAATAATATATCTTATCATGAAACATAGAAATGAGATGCGGTATCGCGATTTAAAAAGCATTAGGACTCTATTGCTTCGATACGTAGACATCTGCAAACGCTATTTCCTAGCAAGGGAGTGTCGCATTTACATTCTTTTGAAGTGAATACGAGGTTATGATAACACTCCACAATGAATATCATATCTTATCATGAAACATAGAAATGAGATGCGATGTGGCGATTTAAGAAGCAGTAGATCTCTATTTCTTCGATACGTAGATATCTGCCATAGCTATTTCCTAGCAATGAAGTGTCGTATTTACAATCATTTGAAGTGTAGACGGGGAATACATAACGCTTCGTAATGAATATTATATCTTATCATGACACATAGAGATGTGATGCGATATCGCGTTTTAAGAAGCCTTAGAATCCTATTGCTTCTATACGTAGACATCTGCAAACGCTATTTCCTAGCAAGGAAATGTCGCATTTACATTCATTTGAAGCGTATGCGAGGTGTACATGACACTTCGCAAAGAATATTATATCCTTTCGTGAAACATAGAAATGAGATGCGATATCATGTTTTGAGAAGCATTAGAAATCTATTACTTCGATACGTAGGCATCTGCATACGCTATTTAATAGCAAGGAAGTGTCCCATTTACATTCTCTTGAATACGAGGTATACATAACATTTCGCAATGAATATTATACCTTATCATGAAACATAGAAATGAGATGCGAAGGCGCGTTTTAAGAAGCATTAGAACTCTATTGCTTCGACACGTAGACATCTGCAAACGCTATTTCCTAGCAAGGAATTGTCGCATTTATATTCTTTAGAAGTGAATGCGAGGTATACATAACATTGCACAATGAATATTATATATTATCATGAAACATAGAAATGAGATGCGATATCGCGATATAAGATGCAATAGAACTTTATTGCTTCGATACGTAGACATCTGCAAACGCTATTTCCTAGGAAGGAAGTGCCGCATTTACATCGTTATCTCCTAGCAAGGAAGTGTCGCATTTACATTCTTCTGAAGTGAATACAAGGTATACATTACACTTCGCAGTTAATATTATATCTTATCATGAAGCATAGAATTGAGATGCGATATCCCGTTTCAAGAAGCATTAGAACTCTATTGCTTCGATACGTAGACATCTGCAATAGCTATTTCCTAGCAAGGAAGTGTCGCATTTATATTCTTTTGAAGTGAATGCGAGGTATACATAACATTGCACAATGAATATTATCCCTTATCATGAAACATAGAAATGAGATGCCATATAGCGAATTAAGGATCGTTAAAACTCTGTTGCTACGATACGTAGACATTTGCAAACGCTATTTCCTAGCAAGGAAGTGTCGCATTTACATTCTTTTGAAGTGAATACGAGGTATACATGTAACTTCGCAGTGAATATTACATCTTATCATGAAACATATATATGAGATGCGATATTGCGTTTTGAGAAGCATTAGAACTCTATTGCTACGTTACGTAGACATCTGCAAACGCTATATCCTAGCAAGGACATGTCGCATTTACATTCTTTTGAAGTGAATTCGAGGTATACATAACACACCACAATGAATATTATACCTTATCATGAATCATAGACGTGAGACGCGATATCGCGTTTTAAGAAGCATTAGATCTCTATTGCTGCGATACGTAGACATCTGCAAACGCTATTTCCTAGCAAGGAAGTGTCGCATTTACATTCTTTTGAGGTGAGTAAGAGGTATACGTAACACTCCACAATGAATATTATATCTCATCATGAAACATAGAAATGAAGTGCGATATCGCGTTTTGAGAAGTATTAGAACTCTAATGTTACGGTACGTAGACATCTGCCAACGCTATTTCCTAGTCAGGAAGTGTCGCATTTACATTCATTTGAAGTGTATGCGAGGTATACATGACACTTCGCAATGAATATTACATCTTACCATGAAACATAGAAATGAGATGCGATATCGCGATATAAGAAGCATTAGAAACCTATTGCTTCGATACGTAGACATCTGTAAACGCTATTTCCTAGAAAGGAAGTGCCGCATTTACATTCATTTGAAGTGTATACGAGGTATGCATAACACTTCGCAATGAATATTATATCTTATCATACAACATATACCTGAGATGCGATATCGCGTTTTAAGAAGCATTACAATTATATTGCTTCGATGCATAGACATCTGTAAACGCTATTCCTAGCAAGGACTTGTGACATTTACATTTATTTGAAGTGTAGAGTTGGTGTGCACAACATTTCTAAATGACAATTATATCTTATCATGAAACATAGAAATGTGAAACGATATCATGTTCTAAGAAACATTAGAACTCAATTGCTTCCATACCTAGACAGCTGGAAACACTATTTCCTAGCAATGAAGTGTGGCATTTACATTCTTTTGAAGTGTAGACGAGGTATACACAACACTTCGCGATGACTATTATATCTTATCATGAAGCATAGGAAAGAGTTGCAATACCGCGTTTCAAGATGCATTGGAACACTATTGCCTCGATACGCAGACATCTGGAAACGCTATTTCCTAGCAAGGAAGTGAGGCATTTACAATGTTTTGAAGCGTAGACGAGGTTTGCATAACACTTCGCAATGATTATTGTAACCTATCATGAAACATAAGTATGAGATGCGATATCGCGTTTTAAGATACATTAGAGCTCTACTGCTTCGATACGTAGACATTTGGAAACGCATTTTCTAGCAACGAAGTGCGGCATTTACATTCTTTTGAAGTGTAAGCGAGGTATACATACTTCGCAGTGAATATTATATCTTATCATGAAACATAGAAATGAGATGCGATATCGCAATTTAAGAAGCATTAGAACTCTATTGCTTGGTATACTTAGACATGTGAAAACGCATTTCCTAGCAAGGATGTAAGGCAATTACACACTTTGGAAGTGTAGACGACGTATACATAACGCTTCGCAATTAATATTATGTCTTATCATGAAACGTAGAAGTGAGATGCGATATCTCGTTTTAAGGAACTATAGAACTCTGTTGCTACGATACGTAGACATCTGCAAACGCAATATCCTAGCAAGGAAATATCGTATTTACATTCTTTTGAACTATATGCGAGGTATACATGACACTCCGCAATGAATATTATTTCTTGTCATAAAACATAGAAATGAGATGCGATATCTCGTTTTAAGAAGCATTAGAACTCTGTTGCTATGATACGTCGACATCTGCAAACGCCATTTCCTACAAGGAAGTGTCGCATTTACATTCATCTGAAGTGTAGACGAGATATACATAACACTGCGCAATGAACAATATATCTCATCATGAAGCATAGAAATGATATGCGATATCGCGATTTAAGAAGCACTAGAACTCTATTGCTTCGACACGTAGACATCTGCAAACGCTATTTCGTAGCAAGGAAGTGTAGCATTTACACTCATTTGAAATGTATGCGAGGTATATGTGACACTTCGCAAGGAATATTATATCTTATCATGAAACATAGAAATGAGATGCGATATCGCGTTTTAAGGAGCATTAGAATTCTAATGCTACGTTACGTAGACATCTTTCAAACGCTATTTCCTAGAAAGGAAGTGTGGCATTTAAATTGATTTGAAGTGTATGCGAGCTATACATGACACTTCGCAGTGAATATTATATCTTATAATGAAACATAAAAATGAGATGCGATATCGCCTGTTAAGGAGC
Source organism: Xylocopa sonorina (assembly GCF_050948175.1). NCBI lineage: Eukaryota > Metazoa > Arthropoda > Insecta > Hymenoptera > Apidae > Xylocopa > Xylocopa sonorina. Next base: position 222,422 of record NW_027490178.1, on the reverse strand, counting down.
ATTAGAAATATATTGCTTCGAAACGTAGACATCTGCGTACGCTATTTCCTAGCAAGGAAGTGTCACATTTACAATCATTTGAAGTGTAAGCGAGGTATACATAACACTTTGCAATGAGTATTATATCTTATCATGAAACATATAAATGAAATGCGATATCCCGTTTTGAGAAGCATTAGAACTCTAATGCTACGATACGTAGACATCTGCAGACGCAACTTCCCAGCATGGAAGTGTCGCATTTACATTCTTTTGAGGTGAATACGAGGTATACATAACCCTCCACAATGAATAATATATCTTATCATGAAACGTAGAAATGAGATGCGATATCGCGTTTTGAGATGCATTAAAATCCTAATGCTACGATACGTAGACATCTGCAAACGCTATTTCCTAGCAAGGAAGTGTAGCATTTACATTCATTTGAAGTGTATGCGAGGTATACAAGACACTTCGCAATGAATATTGCATCTTATCATGAAACATATAAAAGAGATGCGATATCGCGTTTTGAGAAGCAGTAAGACTCTAAGGCTACGATACGTAGACATCTGCAAACGCTATTTCCTAGCAAGGAAGTGTCGCATTTACATTCATTTGAAATGTATGCGAGGTATACATGACACTTCGCAATGAATATTATATCTTATAATGAAACATAGACATGAGATGCTATATTGCGTTTTAAGAAGCATTAGGACTCTAATGCTACGATACGTAGACATCTGCAAACGCTATTTCCTAGCAAGTAAGCGTCGAATTTACATTCTTTTGAAGTGAATACGAAGTATACCAGACACTCCGCATTGAATATTATATCTTATCATGAAACATAGAAATGAGATGCGATATCGCTATTTAAGAAGCAATAGATCTCTATTGCTTCAATGCGTAGACATCTGCCAACGCTGTTTCCTAGGAAGGAAGTGTCGCATTTACATTCACGTGAAGTGTATGAGAGGTATTCAAGACACTTCGCAATGAATATTATACCTTATCATGAAACATAGAAATGAGATGCGATATCGCGGTTTTGGAAGCATTAGATCCCTATTGCATCGATACGTAGACACCTGCAAACGCTATTTCCTAGGAAGGAAGGGTTGCATTTTCATTCTTGCGAAAGGAATACGAGGTATAAATAACACTTCGCAATGAATATTATATCTAATCATGAAACATAGAAATGAAATGCGACATCTCGTTTTAAGAAGCAATAGAACGCTATTGTTTCGATACCTAGACATCTGGAAACGCCATTCCCTAGCAAGGATGTGTCGCATTTACATTCTTTTGAAGTGAATACGAGGTATACATGACACTTCGCAATGAATATTATATCTTATCATGATTCATAGAAATGAGATGCGGTATGGCGATTTAAGAAGCATTAGAACACTATTGCCTCGATACGTAGACATCTGGTAACGCTATTTCCCAGCAAGGTAGTGTCGCATTTACATTCATTTGAAGCGTATGCGTGTTATACATGACAATTCGCAATGAGTATTATTTCATATTATGAAACATAGTAATGAGATGCGATATCGCGTTTTAAGAAGCATTAGAACACTATTGCTACGATACGTAGACATCTGCAGACGCTACTTCCTAGCAAGGAAGTGTCGCATTTACATTCTTTTGAAGTGAATACGAGGTATACATGACACTCCACAATGAATATTATATCTCATCATGAAACATAGAAATGAGAAGCGATATGGTGGTTTAAGAAGCATTAGAACTCCTTTGGTACAATACGTAGACATCTGCAAACGATATTTCGTAGCAAGGAAGTGTCGCATTTACATTCTTTTGAAGCGAATACGAGGTATACATAGCAATCCACAATGAATATTATATCTTATCACGAAATATAGAAATGAGATGCGATATCGCGATTTAAGAAGCATTATAACACTATTGCTTCGATACGTAGACATCTGCAAACGCTACTTCCTAGCAAGGAAGTGTCGCATTTACATTCTTTTGATGTGAATACGGGGTATACATAACACTCCACGATGATTGTTGTACCATATCACGAAACATAGAAATGGAATGCCACATCGCGGTTTAAGAAGCATTAGAACTCTACTGCTTCGATACATAGACATCTGGCATCGCTGTTTCCTAGCGAGGAAGTATCACATTTACATTCATTTGAAGTGTATGCGAGATATACATGACACTTCGCAATGAATATTGTATCTTAACATGAAACATAGTAATAAGGTGCAATATCGCGTTCTAAGAAGAATTAGAACTCTATTGCTACGATACGGAGACGTCTACAAACGCTATTTCCTAGGAACGATGTGTCGCATTTACATTCATTTGAAGTGAATACGAGGTATAGATAACACTACACAATGAATGTTATATCTTCGCATGAAACATAGAAATGAGATGCGATATCGGGATTTAAAAAGCATTAGAAATCTATTGCTACGGTACGTAGACATCTGCAAACGCTATTTAATAGCAAGGAAGCGTCGCACTTACATTTCTTTGAAGTGAATACGAGGTAGACATAACACTCCACAATGAATATTATATCTTAACACGAAACATAGAAATGAGATGCGATATCGCGTTTTAAGAAGCATTAGAATTCTATTGCTTCGATACGTATACATCTGGAAACGTTACTTTCTAGCAAGGAAGTGTCGCATTTACATTCTTTTGAAGTGAATACGTGGTATACATGACACTTCGCTATGAATATTATATCTAATCATGAAACATAGAAATGAAGTGCGATATCGCGTTATGACAAGCATTACAACCCTATTGCTACGATACGTATACATCTGCAAACGTTATTTCCTAGGAAGGAAGTGTCGCATTTACATTCTCTTGATGTGAATACGAAGCATACATAACACTCCATAATGAATATTACATCTTATCACGAAACATAGAAATGAGATGTCATATCACGTTTTAAGAAGCACTAGAACTCTATTGCTACGATACGTAGACATCTGGAAATGCTATTTCCCAGCAAGGAAGTGTCGCATTTACATTCATTTGAGGTGTATGCGAGGTATAAGTGACACATCGCAATGAATATTATATCTTATAATGAAACATAGACATGAGATGCTATATCGCGTTTCAAGAAGCATTAGGACTCTAATGCTACGATACGTAGACATCTGCAAACGCTATTTCCTAGCAAGTAAGTGTCGAATTTTCATTCTTTTGAAGTGAATACGAAGTATACCAGACACTCCGCATTGAATATTATATCTTATCATGAAACATAGAAATGAAATGCGATATGGCGATTCAAGAAGCATAAGAACTCTATTGCTACGATACGTAGACATCTGCAGACGCTATTTCGTAACAAGGAAGTGTCGCATTTGCATTCTTTTGAAGTGAGTGCAAGGTATACATAACACTCCACAGTGAATATTATATCTTATCATGAAACATTGAATTGAGATGCGATATCGCGTTTTGAGAGGCATTAGAACTCTCTTGCTACGATAGTAGAATTCTGCAAACGCTATTTCCTAGCAAGGAAGTGTCGTATTTACATTCTTTTGGTGTGCATACAATGAATATTATATCTTATCGTGAAACATAGAAATGAAATGCGATATGGCGATTCAAGAAGCATTAGAATCCTTTTGCTTCGATACGTAGACATCTGCAAACGCGATTTCCTAGCAAGGAAGTGTCGCATTTATATTTTTTTGAAGTGAAAGCGAGGTATACATGACACTTCGCAATGAATATTATATCTTATCATGAAACATAGAAATGTGAAACGATATCATGTTTTAAGAAACATTAGAACTCAATTGCTTCCATACCTAGACATCTGGAAACGCGATATCCTAGCAGGGAAGTGTCGTATTTACATTGTTTTCAAGTGAATACGAGGTATACATGACACTTCGCAATGAATATTGTATCTTATCATGAAACATATAAATGAGATGCGATATCGCGTTTTAAGAAGAATTACAGCTGTATTGCTACGATACATAGACATCTGCAAACGCTATTTCCTAGCAAGTAAGTGACGCACTATCATACTTTTGAAATGAATACGAGGTATACATGACACTGCACAATGAATATTATATCTTATCATGAAACATAGAAATGAGGTGCGATATCGCGATTTAAGCAGCATTAGAACTCTATTGCTTCGATACATAGACATCTGCAAACGCTACTTCCTAGTAAGGAAGTGTCGCATTTAAATTCTTTTGAAGTGAATGCGAGGTATACATGACACTCCGCAATGAATATTATATCCTATCATGAAACATTGAAATGAGATGCGATATCGCTATTTAAGAAGCAATAGATCTCTATTGCTTCAATACGTAGACATCTGCCAACGCTATTTCCTAGGAAGGAAGTGTCGCATTTACATTCACGTGAAGTGTATGAGAGGTATACTAGACACTTCGCAATGAGTATTATACCTTATCATGAAACATAGAAATGAGATGCGATATCGCGTTTTGAGAAGCATTAGATCTCTAATGCTACGATACGTAGACATCTGCAAATGCTATTTCTTAGCCAGGGAGTCTCGCATTTACATTCTTTTGAAGTAAATACGAGGTTATAATAACCCTCCACAATGAATATTATATCTTATCTTGAAACATAAAAATGAGATGCGATATGGCGATTTAAGAAGCAGTAGATCTCTATTGCTTCGATACGTACACATATGCCAACTCTATTTCCTAGCAAGGAAGTGTCGCATTTACATTCTCTTGAAGTGAAAACGAGGTATACATGACACTTCGCAATGAATATTATATCTTATAATGAAACATAGAAATGAGATGCTATATCGCGTTTTAAGATGAATTAGAACTCCATATCTACGATACGTAGACAACTGCAAACGCTATTTCCTAGCAAGGAAGTGTCGCACTTACATTCTTTTGAAGTGAATGCGAGGTATGCATAACACTTCGCAATGATTATTATATCCTATCGTGAATCATAGAAATGAGATGCGATATCGCGATTTAAGAAGTATTAGAATTCTATTGCTACGATACGTAGACATCTGCAATCGCTATCTAATAGCAAGGAAGTGTCGCACTTACATTCTTTAGAAGTGAATGCGAGGTATACATAACACTGCACAGTGAATATTATATCTTATTATGAGACATAGAAATGAGATGCGTTTCGCGGTTTAGGAAGCATTAGGACTCTACTTCGTCGATACGAAGACATATGCAAACGCCACTTCCTAGCAAGGAAGTGTCGCATTTACATTCTTTTGAAGTGAATACGAGACATACGTGACACTTCGCAATGAATACTATATCCTATCATGGAACGTAGAAATGAGATGCGACATCGCGTTTTAAGAAGCATTAGATCTAAATTGCTACGATACGTAGACATCTGCAATCGCTACTTCCTAGCAAGGGAGTGTCGCATTTACATTCTTTTGGGTGAATACGAGGTATACATATCACTCCAGAATGAATATTGTGTCTTATCCTGAAAGATAGAAATCAGATGCGACATCACGTTTTAAGAAGCACTAGAATTCTATTGCTTCGATACGTAGACATCTGCAAACGCGATTTCCTAGCAAGGAAGTGTCGCATTTATATTTTTTTGAAGTGAAAGCGAGATATACATGACACTTCGCAATGAATATTATATCTTATCATGAAACATAGAAATGTGAAACGATATCATGTTTTAAGAAACATTAGAACTCAATTGCTTCCATACCTAGACATCTGGAAACGCGATATCCTAGCAGGGAAGTGTCGTATTTACATCGTTTTCAAGCGAATACGAGGTATACATGACACTTCGCAATGAATATTGTATCTTGTCATGAAACATAGAAATGAGATTCGATATCGCGTTTTAAGAAGAATTACAGCTGTATTGCTACGATACATAGACATCTGCAAACGCTATCTCCTAGCAAGGAAGCGACGCATTATCACACTTTTGAAATGAATACGAGGTATACATGACACTTCGCAATGAATATTATATCTTATAATGAAACATAGAAATGAGATGCTATATCGCGTTTTAAGGAGAATTAGAACTCCATAGCTACGATACATAGACATCTGCAAACGCTATTTCCTAGCAAGGGAGTGTCGCATTTACATTCCCTTGAAGTGAGTATGAGGTATACATGACACTTCGCAATGAATATTATATCTTATCATGAAACATAGAAATGAGATGCGATATAGCGATTTAAGAAGCATTAGAAATCTATTGCTTCGATACGTAGACATCTGCAAACGCTACAACCTAGCAAGGAAGCGTCGCATTAACATTCTTATGAAGTGAGTACAAGGTAAACATAACACTCCACAATGAGTATTATATCTTATCATGAAACAGAAATGAGATGCTACATCTCGTTTTAGCAAGCATTAGAACTTTATTGTTTTGATACGTAGACACCAGCCAACGCTATATCCTAGCAAGGAAGTGTCGCATTTACATTCACTTGAAGTGTATGCGAGGTATACATGACACTTCGCAATGAATATTATATCTTATCATGAAACATAGAAATGAGATGCGATATCGCGTTTCGAGATGCTTTAGAACTCTAATGCTACGATACGTAGACATCTGCAAACGCTATTTCCTAGCAAGGAAGTGTAGCATTTACATTCTTTTGAAGTGAATACGAGGTATACGTGACACTGCACAATGAAGATTATATGTTATCATGATGCATAGAATTGAGATACGATATCGCGTTTTAAGAAGAATTAGAACTCTAATGCTACGATACGTAGACATCTGCAAACGCTATTTCCTAGCAAGGAAGTGTCGCATTTACATTCTTTTTAAGCGAATACGAGGTATACATAACACTGCACAATGAATATTATATCTTATCATGATACATAGAAATGTGTTGCGATATCGTGATTTAAGCAGCATTAGAACTCTATTGCTTCGATACGTAGACATCTGCAAACGCTATTTAATAGGAAGGAAGAGTCGCATTTACATTCTTTTGAAGTGAGAACGAGGTATACATGACACTTCGGAGTGAATATTATATCTTGTCATGAAACATAGAAATGAGATGCGATATCCCGTTTTAAGATGCATTAGAACTCTATTGCTACGATACGTAGACATCTGCAGACGTTAATTCCTAGCAAGGAAGTGTCGCATTTACATTGTTTTGAAGTGTGGACGAGATATACATAACACTGCACAATGAATATTATATCTTATCATGAAACATAGAAATGAGATGCGATATCGCGATTTTAGAAGCATTAGAAATCTACTGCTTCGATACGTAGACATCTGCAAACGCGATATCTTAGCAAGGAAGTGTCGCATTTACATTGTTTTCAAGTGAATACGAGGTATACATGACACTTCGCAATGAATAGTGTATCTTATCATGAAACATAGCAATGAGAAGCGATATCGCGTTTTAAGAAGAATTGGAACTCTATTGCTACGATACATGGACATCTGCAAAAGCTATTTCCTAGCAAGGAAGTGACGTATTATCATTCTTTTGAAATGAATACGAGATATTCATAACACTGCACAATGAATACTATATCTTATCATGAAACATAGAAATGAGATGCGATATTGCGATTTAAGCAGCATTAGAACTCTAATGCTACGATACGTAGACATCTGCAAATGCTAATTCCTAGCAATGGACTGTCGCATTTACATTCATTTGTAGTGTATGCGAGGTATACATGACACTTCGCAATGATTATTATATATTATCGTTAAACATAGAAATGAGATGCGGTATCGCATTTTGAGGAGCATCAGAACACTGATGCAACGATACGAAGACATCTGCAAACGCTATTTCCTAGCAAGGAAGTGTCACATTTACATTCTTTTGAAGCCAATACGAGGTATACATAACACTGCACAATGAATATTATATCTTATCATGATACATAGAAATGAGTTGCGATATCGTGATTTAAGTAGCATTAGAACTCTATTGCTTCGATACGTAGACATCTGCAAACGCTATTTAATAGGAAGGAAGAGTCGCATTTACATTCTTTTGAAGTGAGAACGAGGTATACATGACACTTCGGAGTGAATATTATATCTTATCATGAAACATAGAAATGAGATGCGATATCCCGTTTTAAGATGCATTAGAACTCTAGATCTACGATACGTAGACATCTGCAGACGTTAATTCCTAGCAAGGAAGTGTCGCATTTACATTGTTTTGAGGTGTAGACGAGATATGCATAACACTGCACAATGAATATTATATCTTATCATGAAACATGGAAATGAGATGCGATATCGCGATTTTAGAAGCATTAGAAATCTACTGCTTCGATACGTAGACATCTGCAAACGCGATATCCTAGCAAGGAAGTGTCGCATTTACATTGTTTTCAAGTGAATACGAGGTATACATGACACTTCGCAATGAATATTGTATCTTATCATGAAACATAGCAATGAGAAGCGATATCGCGTTTTAAGAAGAATTAGAACTCTATTGCTACGATACATGGACATCTACAAAAGCTATTTCCTAGCAAGGAATTGACGTATTATCATTCTTTTGAAATGAATACGAGGTATTCATAACACTGCACAATGAATACTATATCTTATCATGAAACATAGAAATGAGATGCGATATTGCGATTTACGCAGCATTAGAACTCTATTGCTTCGATACCTAGACTTCTGCAAACGCTACTTCCTAGCAAGGAAGTGTCGCATGTACATTCTTTTGAAGTGAATACGAGGTATACATGACATTCCGAAATGAATATTATATCTTATCATGAAACACAGAAATGAGATGCCATATCGCTATTTAAGAAGCATTAGATCTCTATTGCTTCAATACGTAGACATCTGCCAACGCTATTTCCTAGCAAGGAAGTGTCGCATTTACATTCATTTGAATCGAATACGAGGTATACATGACTCTTGGCAATTAATATTGTATCTTATCATGAAACATAGAAATGAAATGCGATATCGCGTTTTAAGAAGAATTAGAACTCTAATGCTACGATACGTAGACATCTGCAAACGCTATTTCCTAGCAAGGAAGTGTCGCATTTACATTCTTTTGAAGCGAATACGAGGTATACATAACACTGCACAATGAATATTATATCTTATCATGTAACATAGAAATGGGATGCGATATCGCTATTTAAGAAGCAATAGATCTCTATTGCTTCAATACGTAGACATCTGGAAACGCTATTTCCTAGCAAGGATATGCCGCATTTACATTCACTTGTAGCGAATACGAGGTATACATAACACTGCACGATGAATATTATTTCTTATCATGAAACATAGAAATGAGATGCGATATCGCGATTTAAGAAGCATTGGAACTCTATTGCTTCGGTACGTAGACGTCTGCAAACGCTACTGCCCAGCAAGTATGTGTCGCATTTACATTCTTTTGAAGTGAATGCGAGGTATACATGACACTTCGCAATGAATATTATACCTTATCATGAAACATTGAAATCTGATGCGATATCGCGTTTTAAGAAGCATTAGAACTCTACTGCTACGATACGTAGACATCTGCAAACGCTATTTCCTAGCAAGGAAGTGTCGCATTTACATTCATTTGAAGTGAATACGAAGTATACATGACACTCCGCAATGAATATTATATCTTATCCAAAAACAGAAATGAGGTGCGATATCTCGTTTTAAGAAATATTAGAACCCTATTGCTTCGATACGTAGACATCTGCAAACGCTATTTCTTAGCAAGGAAGTGTCGCATTTACATTCATTTGAAGTGTATGCAAGGTATACATGACACTTCGCAATGAATATTATATCTTATTATGAAACATAGACATGAGATGCTATATCTCGTTTTAAGAAGCATTGGAACCCTATTGCTACGATACGTAGACATCTGGAGACGCTATTTCCTAGCAAGGAAGTGTCGCATTTACATTCTTTTGAAGTGAATACGAGGTATACATAACACTCCACAATGAATATTATATCTTACCATGAAACATAGAAATGGGGAGTGATTTCGCGTCTTAAGAAGCATTAGAACTCTATTGCTACCAAACGCAGACATCTGCAGATGCTATTTCCTAGCAAGGAAGTGTCGCATGTACATTCTTTTGAAGTGAAAACGAGGTATACATAACACTCCACAATGAATATTATATCTTATCAGGAAACATAGAAATGTGATGCGATATCGCGATTTAAGAAGCATTAGAACTCTATTGCTTCGATACGTAGGCGTCTGCAAACGCTATTTCCTAGCAAGGAAGTGTCGTATTTACATTCTTTTGAAGAGAATACGAGGTATACATGACACTCCGCAATGAATATTATATCCTATCCTAAAACAGAAACGAGTTGCGATATCACGTTTTAAGAAACATTAGTACCCTATTGCTTCGATACTTGGACATCTGCCACCGCTATTTCCTAGGAATGAAGTGTCACCTTTAAATTCGTTTGAAGTGTATGCGTGGTATACAAGACTCTTCGCAATGAATAACATATCTTATCATGAAACATACAAATGAGATGCGATATCGCGTTTTAAGAAGCATTAGAACTCTATTGCTTCGATACGTAGACAACTGCAAACGCTAGTTCCTAGCAAGGAATGTCGCATTTACATTCTTTTGAAGTGAATACGAGGTATACTTGACACTTCACAATGAATATTATATATTATCGTGAAACATAGTAGTGAGATGCGATATCGCTTGTGAAGAAGCATTAGAACTCTATTGCTTCGATACGTAGACTTCTGCAAACGCTATTTCCTAGCAAGGAAGTGTCGGATTTACATTCATTTGAAGTGAATACGAGGAATACATGACAATTCGCAATGAATATTATATCTTATCGTGAAACATAGAAATGAGATGCGACATCTCGTTTTTAGAAGCATTAGAACTCAATCGCTTCGATACGGAGACATCTGCAAACGCTATTTCCTAGGAAGGAACTGCCGCATTTACATTCATTTGAAGTGTATCCAAAATATAAGTGACACTTCGCAATGAATATTATATCTTATCATGAAACATAGAAATGCGATGCGATATCTCGTTTTAAGAAGCATTAGAACTGTATTGTTTCGATACGTAGACCTCTTGAAACGCTATTTCCTAGCAAGGAAGTATCGCATTTACACTCTTTTGAAGTGAATACGTGGTATACATGACACTTCGCAATTAATATAATATCTTATCACGAAACTTAGAAGTGAGATGCGACATCTCGTTCTACGAAGCACTAGAACTGTATTGTTTCGATACGTAGACATCTTGAAACGCTATTTCCTAGCAAGGAATTATCGCATTTACACTCTTTTGAAGTGAATACGTGGTATACATGACACTTCGCAATTAATATTATATCTTATCACGAAACATAGAAATGCGATGCGATATGACGTTTTGAGAAGCATTAGATCTCTATTGCTACGATACGTAAATTCCTGCAAACGCTATTTCCTAGCAAGGAAGTGTCGCATTTACATTCTTTTGAAGTGAATACGAGGTATACATGACACTTCGCAATGAATATTATACCTTATCATGAAGCATAGAAATGTGATGCGATATCGAGTTTCAAGAAGCATAAGAACCCTATTGCTCCGATAAGTAGACATCTGCAAACGCTACTTCCTAGCAATGAAGTGTCGCATTCACATTCTTTTGAAGTGAATACGTGGTATACAAGACACATCCCAATGAATATTATGTCTTATCATGAAACATAGGAATGAGATGCGATATAGCGAATTAAGAATCGTTAGAACTCTGTTGCTACGATACGTAGACATTTGCAAACGCTATTTCCTAGCAAGGAAGTGTCGCATTTACATTCTTTTGAAGCGAATACGAGTGTATTCCTGACACTTCGCAATTAATATTATATCTTATCACGAAACTTAGAAATGAGATGCGACATCACGTTTTACCAAGCATTACAACTGTATTGTTTCGATACGTAGACATCAGGAAACGCTATTTCCTAGCAAGGAAGTGTCGCATTTACATTCTTTTGAAGTCAATACGAGGTATGCACAACACTCCACAATGAATATTATATCTTATCGTGAAGCACATAAATGAGAAGCGGTATCGCGTTTTAAGAAGCATTAGAACTCTATTGCTACGATACGTAGACATCTGCAAACGCTAATTCCTAGCAAGGAAGGGTCGTATTTTCATTCATTTGATGTGATTACGGGGTATACATAACACTGCACAATGATTACTATATCTTATCATGAAACATAGAAATGAGATGCGATATGACGATTTAAGAAGCATTAGAAATCTATGGCTTCGATACGTAAACATCTGCAGGCGCTATTACCTAGGAAGGAAGTGTCGCATTTACATTCTTTTAAAGTGAATAAGAGGTATACATGACACTTCGCAATTAATGTTATATCTTATCATGAAACATAGAAATGAGGTGCAACATCTCGTTTTAAGATGCATTAGAACTCAATAGCTTCGAAACGGAGACATCTGCAAACGCTAATTCCTGGCAAGGAAGTGTCGGATTTACATTCATTTGAAGTGTATGCGAGGTATACGTAACACTTCGCAATGAATGTTATATCTTATCATGAAACATAGGAATGAGAGGCGACACCCCGTTTAAAGAAGCATTAGAACTATATTGCTACGATACGAAGACATTTGCAATCGCTATTTCCTAGCAACGAAGCGTCGCATTTACATGCTTTTGAAGTGTATGCGAGGTATACATAACACCTCGCCATGAATATTATATCATATCATGAAAAATAGAGAGGAGATGCGATATCGTGTTTTTCGAAGCATTAGAACACTATTGCTTCGATTCGTAGATATCTGCATACGCGACTTCCTAGCAAGGAAGTGTCGCATTTACATTCTTTTGAAGAGAATACGAGGTATACATGACACTTCGCAATGAATATTATATCGTATCATGAAACATAGAAATGGGATGCGATATCGCGAATTAAGAATCGTTAGAACTCTATTGCTACGATACGAAGACATTTGCAAACGCTATTTCCTAGCAAGGAATTGTCGCATTTACATTCATTTGAAGTGAATACGAGGAATACATGAAACTTCGCAATGAATGTTATATCTTATCATGAAACATATAAATGTGATGTGATATCGCGTTTTAAGAAGCATTAGAACACCATTGCTACGATACGTAGACATCTGCAAACGTTATTTCCTAGCAAGGAAGTGTCGCATTTACATTCATTTGAAGTGAATACGAGAAATACATGAAACTTCGCAATGAATATTATATCTTATCATGATACATAGAAATGACATGCGTTATCCCGTTTTAAGAAGCAGTAGAAGACTATTGCCTCGATACGTAGATATCTGCAAACGCTATTTCCTAGCAATGAAGTGTCGCATTTACATTCATTTGAAGTGTTTGCGAAGTATAAGTGGCACTTCGCAATGAATATTATATCCTATCATGAAACAGAGAAATGAGATGCGACATCGCGATATAAGAAGCATTAGAACTCTATGGCTTCGATACGTAGATATCTGCAAACGCTACATCCTAGCAAGGATGTGTCGCACTTACATTCATTTGAAGTGTATGCGATGTATACGTGACACTTCGCAATAAATATTATATCTTATCATGAAACATAGAAATGTGACGTGATATCCCGTTTTAAGAAGCTTTAAAACCCTATTGCTACGATACTTAGACATCTACAAACGCTATTTCATAGCAAGGACGTGTCGCGTTTACATTCTTTTGAAGTGAATGCTAGGTATACATAACATTGCACAATGAATATTATATGTTATCATCAAACATCGAAATGAGATGCGATATCACGATTTAAGGTGCATTAGAACTTTATTGCTTCGATACGTAGACATCTGCAAACGCTATTTCCTATCAAGGAAGTGTCGCATTTACATTAAATTGAAGTGAATACGAGGAATACATGAAACTTCGCAATGAATATTATATCTTATCATGAAACATAGAAATGTGATGTGATAGCGCGTTTTGAGAAGCATTAGAACTCTATTGCTTCGATACGTAAACATCTGCAGACGCTATTACCTAGGAAGGAAGTGTCGCATTTACATACTTTTGAGGTGAATACGAGGTGTACGTGACCCTTCGCAATGAATATTATATCTTATCATGAAACATAGAACTGGGATGCGATATCGCGTCTTATGAGGCGTTAGAACTCTATTTCTACGATACGTAGACATCTGCAAACGCTATTTCCTAGCAAGGAAGTGTCGCGTTTACATTCATTTAAAGTGAATACGAGGTATGCATGTCACTTCGCAATGAATATTATACCTTATCATGAGACATAGAAATGTGGAGCGACATCGCGTTTTAAGAAGCATCAGAACACTATTGCTATGATACGTAGACATCTGCAAACGCTATTTCCTAGCAAGGAAGTGTAGCATTTACATCCTTTTGAAGTGAATACGAGGTATACATAACACTCCACAATGAATATTATATCTTATCATGAAACATAGAAATGAGATGCTATATCGCGTTTTAAGAAGCATTAGATCTCCATTTCTATGATACGTAGACATCTGCAGACGCTATTTCCTAGCAAGCATGTGTCGCATTTACATTCCTTTGGGGTGAATATGAGGTGTACGTGACCCTTCGCATTGAATATTATATCTTATCATGAAACATAGAAATGGGATGCGATATCGCGTCTTATGAGGCGTTAGAACTCTATTTCTACGATACGTAGACATCTGCAAACGCTATTTCCTAGCAAGGAAGTGTCGCATTTACATTCATTTGAAGTGTATCCGATGTATATGTGATACTTCGCAATGAATAATATATCTTACCATGAAACATAGGAATGAGATGCGATATCTCGTTTTAAGAAGCATTAGAACTCTTTTGCTTCGATACGTAGACATCTGCAAACGCTATTTCATAGCAAGGACGTGTCGCATTTACATTCTTCTGAAGTGAATGCGAGGTATACATAACTTTGCACAGCGAATATTATATGTTATCATCAAACATCGAAAGGAGATGCGATATCACGATTTAAAATGCATTAGAACTTTATTGCTTCGATACGTAAACATCTGCAAATGCTAATTCCTCGCAAGGAAGTGTCGCATTTACATTCATTTGAAGTGAATACGAGGAATACATGAAACTTCGCAATGAATGTTATATCTTATCATGAAGTATATAAATGGGGAGCGATTTCGCGTGTTAAGAAGCATTAGAACTCTATTGCTTCGATACGTAAACATCTGCAAACGCTATTACCTAGGAAGGAAGTGTCGCATTAACAATCTATTGAAGTGAATACGAGGTATACATAACACTCCAGAATGAATATTATATCTTATCATGAAACATAGAAATGAGGTGCGATATGGCGATTTACGAAGCATTAGAACTCTATTGTTTCGATACGTAGACAACTGCAAACGCTATTTCCTAGCAAGGAAGTGTCGCATTCTCAATCTTTTGAAATGCATACGAGGTATACATAACAATCCACAATGAATATATTATCTTATCTTGAAACGTAGAAGTGAGATGCGATATCGCCATTTAAGAAGCATTAGATCTCTATTGCTGCGATACGTAGACATCTGCTGACGCTATTTCATAACAAGAAAGTGTCGCATTTACATTCTTTGGAAGTGAATACGAGGTATACAGGTCACTTCGCAATGAATATTATATCTTATCATGAAACACAGAAATGAGATGCGATATCGCGATTTAGGAAGCATTAGAACTCTATGGCTACGTTACGCAGACATCTGCAAACGCTATTTCCTAGCATGGAAGTGTCGAATTTACACTCTTTTGAAGTGATTACGAGGTATACATAACAATCCACAATGAATATTATATCTTATATTGAAACGTAGAAGTGAGATGCGATATGGCAGTATAAGAAGCATTAGAACTCTATTGCTACGATACGTAGACATCTGCAGACGCTATTTCCTAGCAAGGAAGTGTCGCATTTACATTCTTTTGAAGTGAATACGAGGTATACATAACATTGCACAATGAATGTTATAGCTTATCATGAGACATAGAAATGATGTGCGATATCGCGTTTTAAGAAGCATCAGAATTCTGTTGCTTCGATACGTAGACTACTGCAAACGCTACTTCCTGGCAAGGAAGTCTCGCACTTTCATTCATTTGAAGTGTATACGAGGTATGCGAAACATTTCGCAATGAATATTGTATCCTATCATGAAACTAATAAATAAGTTGCGATATCGCGATTTAAGAAGCATTAGAACTCTGTTGCTACGATACGTAGACATCTGCAAACGCTATTTCCTAGCAAAGAAGTGTCGCATTTACATTCTTTTGAGGTGAATACGAAGTGTACATAACACTCCACAATGATTGTTATATCTTATTTACGAAACATAGAAGTGAGATGTGATATCGCGTTCTAAGAAGCATTAGAACTCTATTGCTTCGGTACGTTGACATCTGCATACTCTATTGCCTAGAAAGGAAGTGTCGCATTTACATTCATTTGAAGTGTGGACGAGGAATACATAACGCTTCGCAATGAATATTATATCTTATCATGAAACGTTGAAATGAGATGCGATATCTTGATTTAAGATGCATTAGAACTCTATTGCTTCGATACGCAGGCATCTGCAAACGCCATTTCCTAGCAAGGATGTGTCGCATTTACATTCTTTTGAATTGTATGCGAGGTATACATGACACTTCCTAATGAATATTATATCTTATCATGAAACATAGAAATGAGACGCGATATTGCGATTTAAGAAGCACTAGATCTCTATTGCTTAGATACGTAGACATCTGGAAACGCTATTTCCTAGGAAGGAAGTTTGGCATTTACATTCATTTGAAGTGTATGCGTGGTATAAGTGACACTTCGCAATGAATATTGTATCCTATCATGAAACATAGAAATGTGATGCGATGTCGCGTTTTAAGAAGCATTAGAACTCTATTGCTATGATACGTAGACATCTGCAAATGCTATTTCCTAGCAAGGAAGTGTCGCATTACATTCTTTTGAAGTGAATACGAGATATACATAACACTGCACAATGAATATTATATCTTATCATGAAACATAGAAAAGAAATGCGATATCGCGATTTTAGAGGCATTAGAACTCTATTCCTTCGATACATAGACATCTGGAGACGCTATTTTCTAGCAAGGAAGTGTCGCATTTACAGTCTTTTGAAGTGAGTAGGAGGTATACATAACACTCCACAATGAATATTATATCTTATCATGAAACATAGAAATGAGATGCGACATGGCGATTTAAGAAGTATTAGAACCCTATTTCTTCGATACGTAGACATCTGCCAAGGCTATTTCCTAGCAATGAAGTGTCGCATTTACATTCTTTTGTAGTGAAAACGAGGTGTACATGACACTCCGCTATGAATATTATATCTTATCATAAAACATAGGAGTGAGATGATATATCTCGTTTTAAGAAGCATTAGAACTCTATTGCTTCGATACGTCGACATCTGCAAACGCTATTTCCTAGCAAGGAAGTGTCGCATTTGCATTGTTTGAAATGAAGATGAGGTATACATAACATTCCACAATGAATATTATATCTTATCATGAAACGCATAAATGGGTTGCGACATCGCGCTGAAAAAGCTTTAGAACTCTATTGCTACGATACGTAGACATATGCAAACGCTATTTAATAGCAAGGAAGTGAATACGAGGTACACATAACACTCCACAATGAATATTGTACCTTATCACGAAGCATAGAAATGAAAAGCGATATCGCTATTTAAGAAGCATTAGCACTCTATTGCTTCGATACATAGACATCAGGAGTCGCTATTTCCTTGCAAGGAAGTGTTGTATTTACATTCATTTGAAGTGTATGCGAGGTATAAGTGACACCTCGCAATGAATATTATATCTTATAATGAAACATAGAAATGAGATGCGGTATCCCGTTTTAAGAAGCATTACAAATCTGTTGCTCCGATACGTATACATCTGCAAACGCTATTTAGAAGCAGGGAAGTGTCGCATTTACATTCTTTTGAAGTGAATACGAGGTATACGTTGCACTTCGCAATGAATATTATATCTTATCATGAAACATAGAAATGAGATGCGATATCCCCATTTAAGAAGCATTAGAGCTCTATTGCTTCGATACGTGGATATTCGGAAAAAGCTACTTCCTAGCATGGAAGTGTCGCATTTACATTCCTTTGAAGTGAATACGATGTATACATGACACTTCGCAATGAATATTATATCTTATCATGAAACATAGAAATGTGATGCGATATCTCACTTCAAGAAGCATTAGAACTCTATTGCTTCAATACGTAGAAATCTGCAAACGCTATTTCCTAGCAAGAAAGTGTCGCATTTACATTCTTTTGAAGTGAATACGAGGAATACATGAAACTTCGCAATGAATATTATATCTTATCATGAAACATAGAAATGTGATGTGATATCGCGTTTTAAGTAGCATCAGAACTCTATTGCTACGATAGGTAGGTATCTGCAAACGCTATTTCCTAGCAAGGAACTGTCGCATTTACATTCTTCTGAAGTGAATACAAGATATACATGACAATTCGCAATTAATATTATATCTTATCATAAAACATAGGAGTGAGATGATATATCTCGTTTTAAGAAGCATTAGAACTCTATTGCTTCGATACGTCGACATCTGCAAACGCTATTTCCTAGCAAGGAAGTGTCGCATTTACATTGTTTGAAATGAAGACGAGGTATACATAACATTCCACAATGAATATTATATCTTATAATGAAACGCATAAATGGGTTGCGATATCGCGCTAAAAAAGCATTAGAACTCTATTGCTACGATACGTAGACATATGCAAACGCTATTTAATAGCAAGGAAGTGAATACGAGGTACACATAACACTCCACAATGAATATTGTACCTTATCACGAAGCATAGAAATGAAAAGCGATATCGCTATTTAAGAAGCATTAGCACTCTATTGCTTCGATACATAGACATCAGGAGTCGCTATTTCCTTGCAAGGAAGTGTTGTATTTACATTCATTTGAAGTGTATGCGAGGTATAAGTGACACCTCGCAATGAATATTATATCTTATAATGAAACATAGAAATGAGATGCGGTATCCCGTTTTAAGAAGCATCACAACTCTGTTGCTTCGATACGTATACATCTGCAAACGCTATTTAGAAGCAGGGAAGTGTCGCATTTACATTCTTTTGAAGTGAATACGAGGTATACGTTGCACTTCGCAATGAATGTTATATCTTATCATGAAACATAGAAATGGGATGCGATATCTAGTTTTAAGAAGCATTAGAACTCAATTGCTTCGATACGTAGACATCTGCCAAGGCTATTTCCTAGCAAGGTAGTGACGCATGTACATTCATTTGAAGTGTATGCGAGAAATACATGACACTTCGCAATGAATATTATATCTTATCATGAAACAGAAATTAGGAGCGATATCGCGATTTAAGAAGGATTAGAACTCTATTGCTTTGATACGTGTACATCTGCAAACGCTACTTCCTAGCAAGAAAGTGTCTCATTTACATTCTTTTGTAGTGAATTCGAGGTATACATAACACTCCACAATGAATATTATATCTTATCATGACACATAGAAATGAGATGCGATATCGCGTTTTGAGAACCATTAGAATCCTAATGCTACGATACGTAGACATCTGCAAACGTTTGTTCCTGACAAGGAAGTGTCGCATTTACATTCATTTGAAGTGAATACGAGGTATACATGACACTTCGCAATGAATATTATATCTTATCATGAAACATAGAAATGAGATGCGATATGGCGATATAGGAAGCATTAGAACTCCATTGGTTCAATACGTAGACATCTGCCAACGCTATTCCCAAGGCAGGAAGTGTCGCATTTACATTCGTTTGAAGTGTATACGAGGTATACATGACACTTCGAAATGAATATTGTTTCTTATCATGAAACATAGGAATGAGTTGCGATATCGCGTTTTAAGTAGCATTAGAACACTATTGCATCGACACGTAGACATCTGCAAACGCTATTTCCTAGCAAGGAAGTGTCGCACTTACATTCATTTGAAGTGAGTAGGAGGTATACATAACACTCCACAATGAATATTATATCTTATCATGAAACGTTAAAACGAGATGCGTTATCTCAATTTAAGAAGCATTAGAACCATATTTCTTCGATACGTAGACATCTGCAAAAGCTATTTCCTAGCAAGGAAGAGTCGCATTTACATTCATTTGACGTGTGTGCCAAGTACACATGACACTTCGCACTGAATATTAATACTTATCATGAAACATAGAAGGGAGATGCTATATCGCGTTCTAAGAAGCATTAGAACTCTATTGCATCGATACGTCGACATCTGCAAACGCTATTTTCTAGCGAGAAAGTGTCGCATTTACATACTTTTAAAGTGAATACGAGGTGTACATGACACTTCGCAATGAATATTATCTCTTATCATGAAATATAGAAGTGAGATGCGATAATATGTTTTAAGAAGCAATAAAACTCTATTGCTACTATACGTAGACATCTACAAGCGCTATTTCCTGGCATGGAAGTGTCGCATATACATTCTTTTGAAGTGAATACAAGGTATACATAACAATTCGCAATGAATAGTGTATCTCATCATGAAACATAGAAGTGAGGTGCGATATCGCGATTTAAGAAGCATTAGCACTCTATTGCTTCGATACGTAGACATCTGGGGACACTATTTCCTAGCATGGAGGTGTCGCATTTACATTCACTTGAAGTTTATTCGAGGTATGAGTGACATTTCGCAATGAATATTATATCTTATCTTGAAACATAGAAATGAGATGCGATATCGCGTTTTAAGAAGCATTACAACTATATTGCTTCGATACGGAGACATCTGCGAACTCAATTTAATAGCGAGGAAGTGTCGCATTTACATTCTTTTGAAGCGAATATGAGGTATACATGACAATTCGCAATGAATATTATATCCTATCATGGGACATAGGAATGAGATGCGATATCGCGTTTTAAGAAGCATTAGACCTATATTGCTACGATACGTAGATATCTGGAAACTCTATTTCCTAGCAAGGAAGCGTCGCATTCATATTCTTTTGAAGTGAATACGAGGTATACATGACACTTGGCAATTAATATTGTATCTAATCATGAAACATAGAAATGAGATGCGATATCGCGTTTTAAGAAGAATTAGAAAGCTATTGCTACGATACATAGACATGTGCAAACGCTACTTCCTAGGAAGGCAGTGTCGCATTTACATTATACTGAAGTGCATACGAGGTATACATGACACTCCGCAATGAATATTATATCTTATCATGAAACATAGAAATGAGATGCGATATCTCGTTTTAAGAAGCATTAGAACTCTGTTGCTTCGGTACGTAGACATCTGCCATCGCTATATCCTAGCAAAGGAGTGTCGCCTTTTATTTCGTTTGAAGTGTATGGGTGGTATACAAGACACTTCGCAATGAATATTATATTTTATCATGAAACATGGAAATGAGTTGCGATATCGCGTTCTAAGAAGGATTAGAACTCCAATGCTACGATACGTAGACATCTGCAAACGCTATTTCCTAGCAAGGAAGTGTCGCATTTGCATCCATTTGAAGTGTATGCGAGGTATACATGTCACTTCGCAATGAATATTATAGCTTATCATGAAACATAGAAATGAGATGCGATATCGTGTTCTAAGGAGCATTAGAACTCTATTGCTTCGATACGTGAACATCTGCCAAGCTATTTCCTGGCATGGAAGTGTCGCATTTACATTCATTTGAAATGTTTGCGAGGTATACATAACACTTCGCAATGAATATAATATCTTGTCATGAAACATAGGAATGAGATGCGATATCGCGATTTAAGAAGCATTAGAACTCTATTGCTACGATACGTAGATATCTGGAAACGTTATTTCCTAGCAAGGAAGTGCGGCATTTACATTCTTTTCATGTGAATACGAGGTATACATGACACTCCGCAATGAATATTATATCTTCTCATGAAACATAGAAATGAAATGCGACATCTCGTTTTAAGAAGCATTAGAACTCCATTGTTTCGATACAAAGACATCTGGAAACTCTATTTCCTAGCATGGAAGTGTCGCATCTACATTCATTTGAAGTGTATGCGAGGTATACATGACGCTTCGCAACGAATATTATATCTTATCATGAGACATAGAAATGAGATTCTATATCGCGTGTTAAGAAGCATTTGAACGCTATTGCTTCGATACGTAGACATCTACAAACGCTATTTCCTAGCATGGAAGTGTCGCATTTACATTCATTTGAAGTGTATGCGAGGTATACATGACACTTCGCAATGTATATTATATCTTATCATGAAACATAGAAATGAGATGCGACATCTCGTTTTAAGAAGCATTAGAACTCTATTGTTTCGATTCGTAGACATCTGGAAGCGCTATTTCCTAGCAAGGAAGTTTCGCATTTACATTCTTTTGAAGTGAATACGAGGTATATATAGAACACCACAATCAATATTATATCTTGTCATGAAACATATAAATGAGATGCGATATCGCGAATTAAAAGGCATCAGGAATCTATTGCTGCGATACGTAGACATCTGCAACCGCTACTAAATATCAAGGAAGTGTTGCATTTACATTCTTTTGAAGTGAATACAAGGTATACATGACACTTCGCAATTAATATTATATCCTTTTATGAAACATAGGAAAGAGATGCGGTATCCCGCTTTAAGAAGCATTAGAACTTTATTGCTTCGATACGTTGACATCTGCAATCGCTATTTCCTAGAAAGGAAGTGTCGCATTTACATTTATTTAAAGTGTATGCGAGGTATGCATGACACTTCGCAATGAATATTATATCTTATCATGAAAGATAGAAATGAGATGCGATATCGCGATTTAAGTATCATTAGAACTGTGTTGCTCCGATACGTCGACATCTGCATACGCTATTTCCTAGCAAGGAAGTGTCGCATTTTCATTCCTTTGAAGTGAATACGAGGTATGCATGACAATTCGCAATGAATATTATGTCTTATCATGAAACACAGAAATGAGATGCGACATCGGGTTCTAATAAGCATTGGAACAATATTGCTACGATACGTAGACAACTGCAAACGCTACTGTGACGTCAGGCGTGCCGCCTGCCACCCTCTCAACGCACCACAGCAACCACCCTCACGCGCCTGCACCACCTGCAACACCCAGGCGCAACTCGCCGTCTCTCTCACTCCAGGGGACATACCCTCCGTCTCACTCGCACCCGCAGAGGTGCTCGCCGTCTCTCTCACTCCAAGAGACCTACCCTCCGTCTCACTCGCACCCGCAGAGATGTTCGCCTTCTCCCTCGCTCCAAGGGCAGCACATTCTGTCTCACTCGCACCAAGGACCTCGTGCGTCATCTCGCTCGCACCAAGGACCATGTGCGCTGTCTCGCTCCCACTCAAGGTGCCATCCACCGTCTCACTCTTACTTGCAGGGAAACTCGCCCTCTCGCTCACTCCAGGGACGTACCGGGAGAATCAACCTCCACGAGATCCGACAACGGGAACCCTCACCGTACAAAGGACTCTACGATTTCACCATCCCAGATCTGCCATGCCCAAAATACTATTTCTAAGATTATTAATTAACATTATATATTTACTTCTACATTCTAAGCTCTGTATTCCTAGCTCATAGAATTTACACGACACTACTTTATAACGACACAAACAACACACATTTTACATTTAAGGCGTAATTTCTAATTTCATACTTGTATCTCTATATTCATAAGTTGCGCTAATTAAGTAACCCGCGACGCGCGAGATCGCGACCGCCTCAGCGGCACGCGCCGCTAACCCCACCACGCAATGCCGAGACCCCACTCGGGCGTCCACATACTCCCACCTACGTTCGCACGCGACCGAAGCGCTCCGAGAGTCGAGGAGGTCGCAGACGCATCTTGGGAGACACAGTCAGTCAGTACCTTCAGTACGGTACAGTTCTATCTCGCCTTCGGGCACTTCCAATTCCAAGTCTCTTCCAAGTCGCGCCTTAGGGCCGTCGCGCAGCCTCGATGAGGTTCCTAGTACTAAAGTCCTTGTTCTAATTCCTAATTCATAGTTAACCTAGTCTTAATACTTAGAAATAATTGTTCTTGTACTCTTTGATTTAGAATATACTTTATTGTTTTTCTACCACATCAAGTTCTAGTTCATTCCAACTCCATTTCTAAATTCAATTATATTTTAATACAAATTCTTCCAAGTTCGCAACAACTTGAGTGTTTATAAACGAACTCTTCGCGCCGGGAGGAAGAATTTAATCCATTATCTCGGGCGGAATACGTTGGTGAAACGCCAAAATTCTTCGTTCATCGGCGACATTCATCGCAGCTCCACCGTCACAACGCCGATTTCAGCCAGCCGTACGCCGACCGCTTCCCCGAAAACGACACTCGACGATCGCCACATCTGAAAGCAGAAGAGGGAAATCAGCGAAAGGTAAGTAAAATCCCTCCTTACACGCGATCGCGATTGTTTACGGTGCCCGCGTCTTGCCAGAATCGACGAACCCAGTCATACGCGTTTTATACCGGACCGAATTTTCGACTAAAAGGCTTGTGTCATACAGCCTCCTGGGATACGAATAATTTGTTCGCCAGGACGTGACACTACTTCCTAGCACGGAAGTGTCGCATTTACATTCATTTGATGTGTATGCGAGGTATACATGCCACTTCGCAATGAATATTATATCTTATCATGAAACATAGAAATGAGATGCGATATCGCGATTTAAGAAGCATTAGAACTCTACTGCATCGATACGTAGACATCTGCAAACGCAAAGTCCCAGCAAGGAAGTGTCGCATTTACATTCTTTTGAAGCAAGTACGAGACACTTCGCAATGAAAATTATATCTTATCATGAAACATAGAAAGGAGATGCGATATCTCGATTTAAGAAGCATTAAAACTCTATTGCTACGATACGTAGACATCTGCAGACACTATTTCCTAGCAAGGAAGTGTCGCATTTACATACTTTTGAAGTGGATACAAGGTATACATAACACTCCACAATGAATATTATATCTTATCACGAAACATAGAAATGAGATGCGATATCGCGATTTAAGAAGCATTAGAACTCTATTGCTTCGATACGTAGACATCTGGAAACGTAATTTCCTAGAATGGAAGTGTCGCATTTACATTCAATTGAAGTGTATGCGAGGTATACTTGACACTTCGCAATGAATATTATATCTTATGATGGAACATAGAAATGAGGAGCGACATCGCGTTTTAAGAAGCATCAGAACTCTATTGCTATGATACGTAGACATCTGCAAACGCTATTTCCTAGCAAGGAAGTGTAGCATTTACATCCTTTTGAAGTGAATACGAGGTATACATAACACTGCACAATGAATGTTATATCTTATTACGAAACATAGAAATGAGATGCGATATGGCGATTTTAGAAGCATTAGAAACCATTTGCTTCGATACGTAGACATCTGCAAACGCTATTTCCAAGCAAGGAAGTGTCGCATTTACATTCTTCTGAAGTGTATACAGGGTATACATGACACTTCGCAATTAATATTATATCTTACCATGAAACATAGAAATGAGATGCGATATCCCGTTTCAAAAAGCATTAGAACTCTATTGCTTCGATACGTAGACATCTGCAATCGCTACTTCCTAGCAAAGAAGTGTCGCATTTACATTCATTTGAAGTGTATGCGAGATATACATAACACTCCACGATGAATATTGTACCTTATCACGAAACATAGAGATCAGATGCGATATCGCGATTTAAGAAGCATTAGAACTCTATTGCTACGATACGTAGACACCTGCAAACGCTATTTCGTAGCATGGAAGTGTCGCAAATACATTTTTTGGGATTGAATACGAGGTAAGCATGACACTTCGCAATGTACATTATAACTTATCATGAAACGCAGAATTGAGGTGCGATATGGCGATTTAAGAAGCAATAGAACTCTATTGCTACGATACGTAGACACCTGCAAACGCTATTTCGTAGCATGGAAGTGTCGCAAACACATTCTATTGGACTGAATACGAGATAAACGTGACACTTTGCAATGTATATTATAACTTATCATGAAACATAGAAATGAGATGCGATATCGCGTTTTGAGGAGCATTAGAACACTAATGGTACGATACGTAGACATATGGAGACCCTATTTCCTAGCAAGGAAGTGTCGCATTTACATTCTTCTGAACTGAATACGAGGTATACTTAACACTCCACAATGAATATTATATCTTATCATGAAACCAAGTAATGAGGATCGATTTCGCGTTTTAAGAAACATTAGAATAACGTTTGCTACGATACGTAGACATCTGCAATCCGTATTTCCTAGCAAGGAAGTGTCGCCTTTACATTCCTCTGAGGAGAATACGAGGAATACATGACACTTCGCGCAGAATGTTATATCTTATCATGAAACATAGAATTTTGATGCGATATCGCGTTTTAAGAAGCATTAGAACTCTATTGCTACGATACGGAGATATATGGAAACGCTACATCCTAGCAAGAGAGTGTCGCATTTACATTCTTTTGATGTGAGTACGAGGTAAACATGACACTTGGCAATGAATATTATATCTTATCATGGAACAAAGAAATGAGATGCGATATGGCGATTTAAGAAGGATTAGAACACTATTGCTTCGATACGTAGACATCTGCAAACGCTACTTCCTAGCAAGGAAGTGTCGCATTTATAATCTTTTGAAAGGAATACGAGGTATACATGACACTTTTGCAATGAATATTATATCTTATCATGAAACAAAAAAAGGAGATGAGAAGTCTCGTTTTAAGAAGCATTATTACCCTATTGTTTCTATACGTAGACATCTGGAAACGCTATTGCATAGCAGGGAAGTGTCGCATTTACATTCATTTGAAGCGAATACGAGGTATGCATAACACTGCACAATGAATATTGTATCTTATCATGAATCGTAGAAATGTGATGCGATATCGCCATTTATGAAGCATTAGAAATCTATTGCTTCAATCCGTAGACATCTGCAATCGGTATTTCCTAGCAAGGAAGTGTCGCCTTTACATTCTTTTGAAGTGAGTACGAGGTATACATGACACTTCGCAATGACTATTATATCTCATCATGACACATAGAAATGTGATGCGATATTGCATTTTAAGAAGCGTTAGAACTCTATTGCTACGATTCGTTGACATCTGCAAACTCTATTTCCTAGCAAAGAAGTATCGCATTTACATTCTTTTGAAGTGAATACGAGGTTTACATGACACTTCGCAATGAATACTATATCATCACGATACATAGAAATGAGATGCGATATCGCGAATTAAGAAGCATTAGAACTGTATTGCTACGATACGTAGACATCTACAATCGCTATTTCCTAGTAAGGAAGTGTCGCATTTACATTCTTCCGAAGTGAGTACCAGGTACACATGACACTTCGCAGTGAATATTATATCTTATCATGAAACATAGAAATGAGATGCGATATCGCGTTTAAAGAAGCATTAGATCTCTATTGCTTCGATACGTAGACATCTGGAAACGCTATTTCCTATCAAGGACGTGAGACATTTACATTCATTTGAAGTGTAGAATAGGTGTACATAACAATTCGGAAGAATATTATATCTTATCATGAAACAGAAACGAGGTGCGACATCGCGTTTCAAGAAGCATTAGAACTCCATTGCTTCGATACGTAGAGATCTGGATACGCATTTCCTAGCACGGAAGTTTGGCATTTACATTCTTTTGAACTGTAGACGAGGTATACATAACACTTCGCAATGAATATTATATCTTATCATAGAACATGGAAATTAGATGCGATATCGCGTTCTAGGGAGCATTAGATCTATACTGCTTCGATACGTAGACATCTCGAAACGCATTTCTTATGCAAGGAAGTGTGGCATTTACATTCTCCTGAAGTGTAGACGAGGCATACATAACACTTCGCAATGTATATTATATCTCATCATGAAACATAGAAATGAGAAACAATATCGTGTTTTTAGAAACGTTAGAACTCTAATGCTTCGAAACGTAGACAACTGGGGACGCATTTCCTAGGAAGGAAGTGAGGCATTTACATTCTTTTAAAGTGTAGACGATGTGTCAATAACACTTCGCAATGAATATTATATCCTATCATGAACGAAGTATTGAGATGCGATACCACGTTAAAAGAAGCATTAGAACTCTACTGCTTCGATACGTAGACATCTGGAAGCGCTATTCCCTAGCGAGGAAGGGTGTCATTTACATTCTTTTGAAGTGTAGACGAGGTATACATAACACTTCGCAATGAATATAATATCTTGTCATGAAACATAGGAATGAGATGCGATATCGCGATTTAAGAAGCATTAGAACTCTATTGCTACGATACGTAGATATCTGGAAACGTTATTTCCTAGCAAGGAAGTGCGGCATTTACATTCTTTTCATGTGAATACGAGGTATACATGACACTCCGCAATGAATATTATATCTTCTCATGAAACATAGAAATGAAATGCGACATCTCGTTTTAAGAAGCATTAGAACTCCATTGTTTCGATACAAAGACATCTGGAAACTCTATTTCCTAGCATGGAAGTGTCGCATCTACATTCATTTGAAGTGTATGCGAGGTATACATGACGCTTCGCAACGAATATTATATCTTATCATGAGACATAGAAATGAGATTCTATATCGCGTGTTAAGAAGCATTTGAACGCTATTGCTTCGATACGTAGACATCTGCAAACGCTATTTCCTAGCATGGAAGTGTCGCATTTACATTCATTTGAAGTGTATGCGAGGTATACATGACACTTCGCAATGTATATTATATCTTATCATGAAATATAGAAATGAGATGCGACATCTCGTTTTAAGAAGCATTAGAACTCTATTGTTTCGATTCGTAGACATCTGGAAGCGCTATTTCCTAGCAAGGAAGTTTCGCATTTACATTCCTTTGAAGTGAATACGAGGTATATATAGAACACCACAATCAATATTATATCTTGTCATGAAACATATAAATGAGATGCGATATCGCGAATTAAAAGGCATCAGGAATCTATTGCTGCGATACGTAGACATCTGCAACCGCTACTAAATATCAAGGAAGTGTTGCATTTACATTCTTTTGAAGTGAATACAAGGTATACATGACACTTCGCAATTAATATTATATCCTTTTATGAAACATAGGTAAGAGATGCGGTATCCCGCTTTAAGAAGCATTAGAACTTTATTGCTTCGATACGTTGACATCTGCAATCGCTATTTCCTAGAAAGGAAGTGTCGCATTTACATTTATTTAAAGTGTATGCGAGGTATGCATGACACTTCGCAATGAATATTATATCTTATCATGAAAGATAGAAATGAGATGCGATATCGCGATTTAAGTATCATTAGAACTGTGTTGCTCCGATACGTCGACATCTGCAAACGCTATTTCCTAGCACGGAAGTGTCGCATTTACATTCTCTTGAAGTGACTACGAGGTATACATAGCAATCCACAATGAATATTATATCTTATCATGAACATAGAAATGAGATGCGATATCGCTTTTTACGAAGGATTAGAACTTTGTTGCATCTGGAAACGCTATTTAAGAGCAAGGTCGTGTCGCATTTTCATTCCATTGAAGTGAATACGAGGTATACATGACACTTCGCAATGAATATTATATCTTATAATGAAACATAGATATGAGATGCGATATCGCGTTTTAAGAAGCATTAGAACTCTATTGCTACGATACGTAGACATCTGCAGACGCTATTTCCTAGCAAGGAAGTGTCGCATTTACATTATTTTGAAGTGTATGCGAAGTATTCAAGACACTTCGCAATGAATATTATATCTAATCATGAAACATAGAAATGAGTTGCGATATCGCGTTCTAAGAAGGATAAGAACTCCAATGCTACGATACGTACACATCTGCAAACGCTATTTCCTAGCAAGGAAGTGTCGCATTTACATTCATTTGAAGAGAATACGAGGTATACATGTAACTTCGCAATGAATATTATATCTTATCATGAAACATAGAAATGAGATGCGATATCGCCTTTTGAGAAGCATTAGAAATCTATTGCTACTATACGTAGACTTCTGCAAACGCTATTTCCTAGCAAGGGAGTGTCGCATTTACATTCGTTTGAAGTGAATACGAGGTATACGTGTAACTTCGCAATGAATATTATATCTTATCATGAAACATAGAAATGAAGTACGGTATCCCGTTTTAAGCAGCATTAGAACACTATTGCTTCGATACGTAGACATCTGCAAACGCTATTTCCTAGCAGGGAAGTGTCTCATTTTCATTCTTTTCAAGTGAATACGATGTATACATGACACTTCGAAATGAATATTATTCCTTATCACGAAACATAGAAATGAGATACGATATCCCGTTTTAAGAAGCATTAGAATTCTATTGCTTCGTTAGGTAGACATCTGCCTCCGCTATTTCCCAGCAAAGAA
This sequence comes from Xylocopa sonorina, assembly GCF_050948175.1. NCBI lineage: Eukaryota > Metazoa > Arthropoda > Insecta > Hymenoptera > Apidae > Xylocopa > Xylocopa sonorina. Next base: position 191,707 of record NW_027490178.1, on the reverse strand, counting down.
GTGTCGCATTTACATTCTTCTGAAGTGAATACGAGGTATACATAACACTTCACAATGAATATTATATCTTATCATGACACATAGAGATGTGATGCGATTTCGCGTTTTAAGAAGCATTAGAATCCTATTGCTTCTATACGTAGACATCTGCAAACGCTATTTCCTAGCAAGGAAGTGTCGCATTTACATTCAATTGTAGTGTATGCGAGGTATACATGACACTTAGCAATGAATATTACATACTATCATGAAACATAGAAATGAGATGCGATATTGCGTTCCCAGAAGCATTAGAACTCTAATGCTACGATACGTAGACATCTGCAATCGCTACTTCCTAGCAAGAGAGTGTCGCATTTACATTCTTTTGAAGTGAATACGAGGAATACATGAAACTTCGCAATGAATATTATATGTTATCATGAAACATAGAAATGAGATGCGATATCTCGTTTTAAGAATCATTATGACACGCTTGCTACGATACGTAGACATCTGCAAACGCTATTTCCTAGCAGGGAAGAGTAACATTTACATTCCTCTGAAGTGAATACAAGGTATATATGAAACTTCGCAATGAATATTATATCTTATCATGAAACATAGAAATCTGATGTGATATCGCGTTTTAAGAAGCATTAGAACTCTATTGCTTCGAAACGTAGACATCTGCAATCGCTATTTCCTAGCAAGGAAGTGTCGCATTTACGTTCTTTTGAAGTGAATACGAGGTATACATGTAACTTCGCAGTGAATATTATATCTTATCATGAAACATAGAAATGAGATTCGATATCGCGTTTTGAGAAGCATTAGAACTCTATTGCTACGATGCGTAGACATCTGCAGACGCTGTTTCCTAGCGAGGAAGCGTCGCATTTACATTCATTTGAAGTGTATGCGATGTACACGTGACACTCCGCAATAAATATTATATCTTATCATGAAACATGGAAATGAGATGCGATACCGCGTTTTGGGATGTAATAGAAATCTAATGCTACGATACGCAGAAATCTGCAAACGCTATTTCCTAGCAAGGAAGTGTTGCATTTGCATACTTTTGAGGTGAATACGAGGTATTCATAACACTCCACAATGAATATTATATCTTATCGTGAAACATAGATATGTGATGTGATATCGCGTTTTAAGAAGCATTGGAACTCTATTGCTTCGATACGTAGACATCTGCAATAGCTACTTCCTAGCAAGGAAGTGTCGCATTTACATTCATTTGTAGTGTATGCGAGGAATACATAACACTTCGCAATGAATATTATATGTTATCATGAAACATAGGAATGAGATGCGATATCTCGTTATGAGAAGCAATATAACACGAATGCTACGATACGTAGACATCTGCAAACGCTATTTACTAGCAAGGAAGTGTCGCATTTACATTCATTTGAAGTGAATACGAGGAATACATGAAACTTCGCAATGAATATTATACCTTATCATGAAACATATAAATGTGATGTGATATCGCGTTTTAAGAAGCACTAGAACTCTATTGCTACTATACGTAGGTATCTGCAAACTTTATTTCCTAGCAAGGAAGTGTCGCATTTGCATTCTTTTGAAGTGAATACGAGGTATACATGACACTTCGCAATTAATATTATATCTTATCACGAAACTTAGGAATGAGATGCGACATCTCGTTTTACGATGCATTAGAACTGTATCGTTTCGATACGTAGACATCTGCAAACGCTATTTCCTAGCAAGGAAGTGTCGCATTTACATTCAATTGAAGTGAATACGAGGAATACATGAAACTTCGCAATGAATATTATACCTTATCATGAAACATATAAATGTGATGTGATATCGCGTTTTAAGAAGCATTAGAACTCTATTGCTACGATACGTAGACATCTGCAAACGTTATTTCCTAGCAAGGAAGTGTCGCATTTACATTCTTCTGACGTGAATACAAGGTATACAAGGCACTTCGCAATTAATATTATATCTTATCATGAAACATAGAAATGAGATGCGATATCCCGTTCCAAGAAGCATTAGAACTCTATTGGTTCGATACGTAGGCACCTGCAATCTCTATTTCCTAGCAAGGTAGTGTCGCATTTACACTCATTTGAAGTGAATGCGAGGTATAAGTGGCACTTCGCAATGAATATTATATCTTATCACGAAGCATAGAAATGAGATGCGATATCATGTTTTGAGAAGCATTAGATCTCTATTGCTACAATACGTAAACTCTTGCAAACGCTATTTCCTAGCAAGGAAGTGTCGCATTTGCATTCTTTTGAAGTGAATACGAGGTATACATGACACTTCGCAAATAATATTATATCTTATCACGAAACATAGAAATGAGATGCGACATCTTGTTTTACGAAGCATTAGAACTGTATTGTTTCGATACGTAGACATCTGGAAGCGCTATTTCCTAGCAAGGAAGTGTCGCTTTTATATACTTTTGAAGTGAATGCGAGGTATACATAACATTGCATAATGAATATTATATCTTATCATGAAACATAGAAATGAGATGCGATATTGCGTTTTGAGAAGCATTAGATTTTGCTACGATACGTAGACATCTGCAAACGCTATTTCCTAGCAAGGAAGTGTCGCAATCACATTCATTTGAAGTGTGTGCGATGTATACGTGACACTTCGCAATATATATTATATCTTATCATGAAACATAGAAATGAGATGCGATATCGCGATTTAAAAGGGCACTAGAAATCTATTGGGACGATACGAAGACATCTGCAAACGCTATTTAATAGCAAGGAAGTGTCGCATTTACATTCATTTGTAGTTTATGCGAGGTATAAGTGACACTTCGCAATAAATATTATATCTTATCATGAAACATAGACGTGAGACGCGATATCGCGTTTTAAGAAGCATTAGATCTCTATTGCTACGATACGTAGACATCTACATACGCTATTTCCTAGGAAGGAAGTGTCGCATTTGCATTCTTTTGAAGTGAATGCGAAGTGCACATGACACTTCGCAATGATTATTATATCTTGTCATGAAACATAGAAATGAGATGCGGTACCGCGATTTAAAGGGCATTATAAATCTATTGGGACTATACGTAGACATTTGCAAACGCTATTTAATAGCAAGGAAGTGTCGCATTTACATTCATTTGAAGTTTATGCGAGGTATAAGTGACACTTCGCAATAAATATTATATCTTGTCATGAAACGTAGGCGTGAGACGCGATATCGCGTTTTAAGAAGCATTAGAACTCTATTGCTTCGATACGTAGACAGCTGGAAACGTAATATTCTAGAAAGGAAGTGTCGCATTTACATTCATTTGATGTGTGTGCGAGGAATACATGACACTTTGCAATGGATAGTATATCTTATCATGAAACATAGAAATGAGATGCGATATCGCGTTCTAAGGAGCATTAGAACTCTATTGCTTCGATACGTAGACATCTGCAATCGCTACTTCCTGGCAAGGAAGTGCCGCACTTACATTCTTTGGAGTGAATACGAGGTATACATGACACTTCGCAATGAATATTATGCCTTATCATGAAATAGAGAAATGAGAGGCGATATCTCGTTTTAAGAAACATCAGAACTCCATTGTTTCGATTCGTAGATGTTTGCAAACGCTACGTCCTAGCAAGAAAGTATCGCATTTACATTCTTTTGAAGTGAATACGAGGTATACATGACACTTCGAAATGAATATTATATCTTATCATGAAACATAGAAATGAGATGCGATGTCGCGTTTTAAAAAGCACTAGAACTCTATTGCTTCCATACGTAGACATCTGCCATCGCTATATCCTAGCTAGGAAGTGTCGCATTTACATTCATTTGAAGCGAATGCGAGGTATACACGACACTTCCCAATCATTATTGTATCTTATCGCGAAACATAGAAATGAGATGCGATTTCGCGTTTTAAGAAGCATTAGAGCTCTATTGCTTCGAAACGGAGACATCTGCAAACGCTACTTCCTAGTAAGGAAATGTCACATTTACATTCATTTGAAGTGTATGCGAGGTATACGTAAAACTTCGCAATGAGTATTATAGCTTATCATGAAGCATTGAAATCAGATGCGATATCGCGTTTCAAGAAGCATTAGAACTCTATTGCTTCGATGCGTAGACATCTGGAAACGCTATTTCCTAGGAAGGAAGTGTCGCATTTACATTCATTTGTAGTGTAGACGAGGAATACATAACACTTCGCAATGATTATTATATCTTATCATGAAACATAGAAATGAGATGCGATATCGCGTTTTAAGGAGCATTAGAACTCTATTGCTTCGATACGTAGACATCTGGGAACGTAATTTTCTAGGAAGGAAGTGTCGGATTTACATTCATTTGAAGTGTGTGCGGGGTATACATGACACTGCGCAATGACTATTATATCTTAACATGAAGCATAGATTTGAGATGCGATATAGCGTTCCAAGAAGAATTACAAATCTATTGCTTCGATACGTAGACATCTGCAATCGGTATTTCCTAGCAAGGAGGTGTCGCATTTACATTCATTTAAAGTGTATGCGAGGTATACATAACACTTCGCAATGAATATTATATGTTGTCATGAAACATAGAAATGAGACGCAATATCTCGTTTTAAGAAGCATTATAACACGCTTGCTACGATACGTAGACATCTGCAAACTCTATTTCCTAGCAAGGAAGTGCCGCATTTACATTCATTTGAAGTGAATACGAGGAATACATGAAACCTCGCAAAGAATATTATATCTTATCATGAAGCATAGAAATGAGATGCGATGTCCCGTTTCAAGAAGCATTAGAACACTATTGCTTCCATACGTAGACGTCTGCAAACGCTATTTCCTAGCAAGGAAGTGTCGCATTTATATTCTTTTGAAGTGAATGCGAGGTATACATAGCATTACACAATGAATATTATATATTATCATGAAACATATAAATGAGATGCGATATCGCGATATAAGATGCATTAGAACTTTATTGCTTCGATACGTAGACATCTGCAAACGCTATTTCCTAGCAAGGAAGTGTCGCATTTACATTCATTTGAAGTGAATGCCAGGCATACATGAAACTTCGCAATGAATATTATATCTTATCATGAAGCACAGAATTGAGATGCGATATCCCGTTTCAAGAAGCATTAGAACTCTATTGCTTCGATACGTAGACGTCTGCAAACGCTATTTCGTAGCAAGGAAATGTCGCATTTACATTCATTTGAAGTGTATGCGAGGTATACCTAACATTGCGCAATGAATATTATATATTATCATGAAACATAGAAATGAGATGCGATATCGCGTTTTGAGAAGCATTAGAACTCCATTGCTACGATACGTAGACATCTGCAAACTCTATTACCTAGCACAGAAGTGTCGCCTTTACATTCATTTGAAGTGTATGCGATGTATTCGTGACACTTCGCAATAAATATTATATCTTATCATGAAACATAGAAATGAAATGCGATATCGCGTTTTGAGATGCAATACAAATCTAATGCTACGATACGTAGACATCTGCAAACGCTATTTCCTAGCACGGAAGTGTCGCATTTACAATCTTTTGAAGTGAATACGAGGTATACATAACACACCTCAATGAATATTACATCTTATCATGAAACATAGAAATGTGATGCGATATCGCGTTTTAAGAAGAATTAGAAATTTATTGCTACGATACACCGACATCTGCAAACGCTATTTCCTAGCAAGGAAGTGTCGCATTGACATTCTTTTGAAACGAATACGAGGTATTCATAACACTGCACAATGAATATTATATCTTATCATGAGACATAGAAGTGAGATGCGGTATCGCGTTTTAAGTAACATTAGAACTATATTGCTTCGATACGTAGACATCTGGAAACGCTATTTCCTAGAAAGTAAGTTCCGCATTTACATCCTTTTGCAGTGAATATGAGGTATGCATGATACTTCGCAATAAATATTATATCTTATCATGAAACATAGAAATGAGGTGCAATATCGCGTTATAAGAAGCATTAGAGCTCTACCGCTTCGATACGTAGACATCTGCAAACGCTATTTCCTAGCAAGGTAGTATCGCATTTACATTCGTTTGAGGTATACATGACACTTCGCATTGAATATTATATCTTATCACGAAACATAGAAATGAGATGCTATATCGCGTTTTAAGAACCATTACAAATCTATTGCTACGATACGTAGACATCTGCAAACACTATTTCCTAGCAAGGAGGTGTCGCATTTACATTCCTTTGAAGTGTAGCGGAGGTATACATAACACTTCGCAGTGAATATTATATATTATCTTGAGAGACATAGAAATGAGATGCGATATCGCGCTTAAAGAAGCATTAGAACCCTAATGCTACGATACGTAGACATCTGCAAACGCTATTCCCTAGCAAGGAAGCGTCGCATTTACATTCTTTTGAAGTGAATACGAGGTATGCATGTCACTTCACAACGAATATTATATCTTATCATGAAACATAGAAATGAGGTGCGAAGGCGCGTTTTAAGAAGCATTAGAATTGTATTGCTTCGACACGTAGACAACTGCAAACGCTATTTCCTAGCAAGGAAGTGTCGCATTTGCATTCTTTCGAATTCAATACGAGGTATACATGACATTTCGCAATTAATATTATATCTTATCACGAAACTTAGAAATGAGATGCGACATCTCGTCTTACGAAGCATTAGAACTGTATTGTTTCGATACGTAGATATCTGGAAACGCTATTTCCTAGCAAGGAAGTGTCGCACTTACATTCATTTGAAGTGTAGACGAGGAATACATAACACTTCATAATGAATATTATATCCTATCGTGAAACATAGAAATGTGGAGCAATTTCGCGTCTTAAGAAGCTAGAAATCTATTGCTTCGATACGTAGACAGCTGCAGACGCTATTACCTAGCAAGGAAGTGTCGCATTTACTATCTTTTGAAGTGAATACGAGGTATACATAACAATCCACAATGAAAATTATATCTTATCATGAAGCATATAAATGAGGATCGATTTCGCGTTTTAAGAAGCATTAGAACTCTATTGCTACGATACGTAGACATCTGCAAACACTAATTCCTAGCAAGCAAGATTCGCGTTTTCAATCTTTTGAAGTGAATACGAGGTATACATAACACTCCACAATGAATATTATATCTTATCATGAAACATAGAAATGAGGTGCGATATCGCGTTTTGAGAAGCATTAGAACGCTACTGCTACGATACGTAGATATCTGCAGACTCTATTTCCTAGCAAGGAAGTGTCGCATTCACATTCATTTGAAGTGAATACGAGGTATACTTAACACTCCACAATGAATATTATATCTTATCATGAAACACAGAAATGAGATGCGATATGGCGATTTAAGAAGCATTAGTACTCTATTGCTTCGATACGTAGGCATCTGCAAACGCTACTTCCTAGCAAAGAAGTGTCGCATTTACATTCTTTTGAAGTGAATAAGAAGTATGCATAACAATCCACAATGAATGTTACATCTTATCATGAAACATAGAAATGAGATGCGATATCTCGTTTTAAGAAGCATTAGAACTCTGTTGCTTCGATACGTAGACATCTGCCATCGCCATTTCCTAGCAAGGAAGTGTCGCATTTACATTCAATTGAAGAGGATGCGAGGTATACATAACACTTCGCAATGAATATTATATCTTATCACGAAACATAGAAATGAGATGCGATATCTCGTTATAAGAAGCATTATAACACGATTGCTACGATACGTAGATATCTGCAAACGCCTTTTCCTAGCAAGGAAGTGTCGCATTTAAATTCATTTGAAGTGAATACGAGGAATACATGAAACTTCGCAATGAATATTATATCTTATCATGAAACATATAAATGTGATTTGATATCGCGTTTTAAGAAGCATTAGAACTCTATTTCTACGATAGGTACACATCTGCAAACGTTATTTCCTAGCAAGGAAGTGTCGCATTTACATTCTTCTGACCTGAATACAAGGTATACATGACACTTCACAATTAATATTATATCTTATCATGAAACATAGAAATGAGATGCGTTATGCCCGTTTCAAGAAGCATTAAATCTCTATTGCTTCGATACGTAGACACCTGCAAACGCTATTTCCTAGCAAGGAAGTGTCGCATTTACATTCATTTTAAATGAATACGAGGAATACATGAAACTTCGCATTGAATATTATATCTTATCATGAAACACAGAAATGTGATGTGATATCGCGTTTTAAGGAGCATTAGAACTCTATTGCTTCGATACACAGACATCTGCAAACACTATTTCCTAGCAAGGAAGTGTCGCATTTACATTCTTTTGAGGTGAATACGAGGTGTACGTAACATTGCACAATGAATATTATATATTATCATGAAACATAGGAATGAGATGCGATATCGCGATATAAGATGCATTAGAAATTTAATGCTACGATACGTAGACATCTGCAAACCCTATTTCCTAGGAAGGAAGTGTCGGATTTACATTCATTTGATGTGTATGCGAGGTATGCGTGACACTTCGCAATTAATATTATATCTTATCATGAAACATAGAAATGGGATGCGATATCTCGTTTTAAGAAGCATTATAGCACGCCTGCTACGATACGTAGACATCTGCAAACGCTATTTCCTTGCAAGGAAGTGCCGTATTTACATTCATTTGAAGTGAATACGAAGAGTACATGAAACTTCGCATTGAATATTATTTCTTATCATGAAACATAGAAATGCGATGCGATATTGGGTTTAAGAAGCATTAGAACTCTACTGCTTCGATACGTAGACGTCTGCCAACGCTATTTCCGAGCATGGAAGTGTCGCATTTGCATTCTTTTGAAGTGAATTCGAGGAATACATAACATTTCACAATAAATATTATACCTTAACACGGACCATAGAAATGGGATGCGATATTGCGATTTAAGAAGCATCAGAACTCTATAGCTACGATACGTATACATCTGCAATCGGTATTTCCTAGCAAGGAAGTGTCGCCTTTACATTCCTCTGAAGAGAATACGAGGTATACATGACACTACGCAATGAATAATATATCTTATAATGAATCATAGAAATGAGATGCGATATCGCGTTTTAAGTAGCATCAGAACTCTATTGCTACGATTCGTAGACATCTGCAGACGCCATTTCCTATCAAGGAAGTGTCGCATTTACATACTTTTGAAGTGAATACGAGGTACACATAACACTCCACAATGAATATTCTATCTTATCATGAATCATAGAAATGAGATGCGCTATCGCGTTTTGAGAAGCATTAGAACGCTACTGCTACAATACGTAGACATCTGCTATCGCTACTTCCTAGCAAGGAGGTGTTGTATTTACATTCTTCTGAAGTGAGTACGTGGTTTACATAACACTGCACAATGAATATTATATCTTATCATAAAACATAGAAATGACATGCGATATCGCGATTTATAAAACATTAGAAATCTATTGCTACGATACGTAGACATCTGCAAACGCTATTTAATATCAAGGAAGTGTTGCACTTACATTCTTTTGAAGTGATTACGAGGTATACATAACACTCCACAATGTATATTATATCTCATCATGAAACATAGAAATGAGAAGCATATCGCCATTTGAGAAGCATTATAACTCTATTGCTTCGATACGTAGACATCTGCAAGCGCTATTTCCTTTCAAGGAAGTGTCGCATTTACATTCATTTGAAGTGTAGACGAGATATACATAACACTGCACGATGAATATTATATCTCATCATGAAACGTACAATTGAGGTGCGATTTTGCGATTTAAGTAGCATTGGAATACTATTGCTTCGATTCGTAGACATCTGCAGACGCTATTTCCTAGCAAGGAAGTGTCGCATTTACATTCATTCGAGGTGAATACGAGGAATACATGAAACTTCGCAATGAATATTATACCTTATCATGAAACATAGAAATGTGATGTGATATCGCGTTTTAAGAAGCATCAGAACTCTACTGCTACGATACGTAGACATCTGCAACGCTATTTCCTAGCAAGGAACTGTCGCATTTACATTCTTCTGAAGTGAATACAAGGTACACATGGCACTTCGCAATTAATATTGTATCTTATCATGAAACATAAGAAATGAGATGCGATATCCCGTTTCAAGAAGCATTAGAACTCTATTGCTACGATACGTAGACATCTGCAAACGCTATTTCCTAGCAAGGAAGTGTCGCATTTACATTCTTTTGAAGTGAATACGAGGTATGCATGACACTTCGCAATGAATATTATCTCTTAACATGAAACATAGATATGAGATGCGATATCCCCATTTAAGAAGCATAGAGATCTATTGCTTCGATACGTAGATATCCGGAAAAAGCTATTTCCTAGCATGGAAGTGTCGCATTTACATTCCTTTGAAGTGAATACGAGGTATACATGACACTTCGCAATGAATATTATATCTTATCATGAAACATAGAAATGAGTTGCGATATCTCGTTTTAAGAAGCATTGGAACACTATTGCTTCGATACGTAGACATCTGGAAAAGCTATTTCCTAGCAAGGAAGTGTCGCATTTACATTGATTTGAAGTGTATGCGTGGTATACATGACACTTCGCAATTTATATGTTATCTTATCATGAAACATAGAAATGAGATGCGATATCTCGATTTAAGAAGCATTAGAACGCTATTGCTTCAATACGTAGACATCAGCCAACGCTATTTCCTAGGAAGGAAGTGTCGCATTTACATTCGTTTGAGGTGAATGCGAGGTATACATGACACTTCGCAATGAATATTATATCTTATCGTAAAACATAGAAATGTGATGCGATATCTCGTTATAAGAAGCATTACAACTCTGTTGCTTCGATACGTAGATATCTGCCATCGCTATTTTCTAGCAAGGAAGTGTCGCATTTACAATCATTTGAAGTGAATGCGAGTTATACAGAACACTCCACAATGAATATTATATATTATCATGAAACATAGAAATGCGATGCGATATGGCGATTTAAGAGGCATCAGAACCCTATTGCTTCGATACGTAGACATCTGCCAAGGCTATTTCCTAGCAATGAAGTGTCGCATTTACATTCTTTTCAAGTGAATACGAGGTATACATAACAATCCACAATGGATATTGTCTCTTATCATGAAACATAGATATGAGATGCGATATGGCGTTTAAAGAAGCATTAGAACTCCATTGCTACGATACGTAGACATCTGCAAACGCAACGTCCTAGCAATGAAGTGTCGCATTTATATTCCTTTGAAGTGAGTACGAGGTATTCATGACACTTCGCAATGAATATTATATCTTACCATGAATCATAGAAATGAGATGCGATATCCCGTTCTAAGAGGCATTAGAACACTACTGCTTCGAAACGTAGTGATCTGCAAACGCTATTTCCTTGGATGGAAGCGACCCATTTACATTCATTTGAAGTGTATGCGAGGTATAAGTGACACATCGCAGTGATCATTTTATCTTACCATGAAACATATAAATGAAATGCGATATCGCGTTTTTCGCAACATTAGAACCCTATTGCTACGATATGCAGTGGTCTGCAAACGCTATTTCCTAGCAAGGAAGTGTCGCACTTACATTCAGTTGAAGTGTAACTAAGGTATAAGTAACTCTTCGCAGTGAATATTATATCTCATCATGAAACATAGAAATAGGATGCAACATCTCGTTTTAAGAAGCAATAGAAACCTATTGCTTCGATACGTAGACATCTGCAAACGCTATTTCCTAGCAATGAGGTGTCGCATTTACATTCATTTGAAGTTTATGCGAGGTATACGTGACAATTCGCTATGAATATTATATCTTATCATGCAACGTAGCAATGAGATGCGATATCGCGATTTAAGAGGCGTTAGAACTCTATAGCTTCGATACGTAGACATCTGGAAACGTATTTTCCTAGAAAGGAAGTGTCGCAATTACATCCAATTGAAGTGTAGGCGAGGAACACATAACACTTCGCAATGAATATTATATCTTATCATAAGACATAGAAATGTGATGCGATATCAAGTTTTAAGATGCACTAGAACTCTATTGCTTCGATACGTAGACATCTGCCATCGCAATTTCCTAGCAAGGAAGTGTCGCATTTACATTCATTTAAAGTGTATGCGAGGTATACATAACACTTCGCAATGAATATTATATGCTGTCATGAAACGTAGAAATGAGATGCGATATCTCGTTTTAAGAAGCATTACAACATGCTTGCTACGACACGTAGACATCTGCAAACGCTATTTCCTAGCAAGGAAGTGTCGCATTTACATTCATTTGAAGTGAATACGAGGAATACATGAAACTTCGCAATGAATATTATATCTTGTCATGAAACACAGTAATGAGATTCGATATCCCGCTTCAAGAAGCATTAGAACTCCATTGCTTCGATACGTAGACGTCTGCAAACGCTATTTCCTAGCAAGGAAGTGCAGCATTTACATTCATTTGAAGTGTATGCGATGTATACGTGACACTTCGCAATAAATATTATATCTTATCATGAAACATAGAAATGAGATATGATATCGCGTTTTGAGATGCAATAGAAATATAATGCTACGATACGCAGAAATCTGCAAGCGCTATTTCCTAGCAAGGAAGTGTCGCATTAACTTTCTTTTGATGTGTATGCGAGGTATACATAACACTTCGCAATGAATATTATATGTTGTCACGAAACATAGAAATGAGATGCGATATCTCGTTTTAAGAAGCATTATAACACGCTTGCTACGATACGTAGACATCCGCAAACTCTATTTCCTAGCAAGGAAGTGTCGTATTTACATTCATTTGAAGTGAATACGAGGAATACATGAAACTTCGCAAAGAATATTATTTCTTATCATGAAGCATAGAAATGAGATGCGATATTCCGTTTCAAGCAGCATTATAACTCTATTGCTTCGATACGTAGACGTCTGCAAACGCTATTTCCTAGCAAGGAAGTGCCGCATTTACATTCATTTGAAGTGTATGCGATGTATACGTGACACTTCGCAATCAATATTATATCTTATCATGAAACATTGAAATGAGATGCGATATCGCGTTTTGAGATGCAATAGAAATCTAATGCTACGATACGCAGAAATCTGCATCGCTATTTCCTAGCAAGGAAGTGTCGCAATTACATTCATTTGAAGTGAATACGAGGAATACATGAAACTTCGCAATGAATATTATATCTTATCATGAAACATAGAAATGTGATGCAATACCCCGTTTCAAGAAGCATTAGAACTCTATTGCTTCGATACGTAGACATCTGCAATCGCTATTTCCTAGCAAGGAAGTGTCGCATTTACATTCATTTGAAGTGTATACGAGGTGTACATAACACTTCGCAATGAATATTATATGTTGTCATGAAACATAGAAATGAGATGCGATATCAAGTATCAAGAAGCATTATAACATGCTTGCTACGATACGTAGACATCTGCAAACGCTATTTCCTAGGAAGGAAGTGTCGCATTTACATTCATTTGAAGTGAAGACGAGGTATACATAACACTTCGCAATGAATATTATATGTTGTCATGAAACATAGAAATGAGAAGCGATATCTCGTTTTAAGAAGCATTATAACACGCTTGCTGCGATACGTAGACATCTACAAACTCTATTTCCTAGCAAGGAAGTGTCGCATTTACATTCATTTGATGTGAATACGAGGAAGACATGAAACTTCGCAATAAATATTATATCTTATCATGAAGCATAGAAATGAGATGCGATATCCGTTTCAAGAAGCATTAGAACTCTATTGCTTCGATACGTAGATGTCTGCAAACGCTATTTCCTAGCAAGGAAGTGTCGCATTTACATTCATTTGAAGTGAATACGAGGAATACATGAAACTTCGCAATGAATATTATATCTATCATGAAACACAGTAATGAGATTCGATATCCCGCTTCAAGAAGCATTAGAACTCTATTGCTTCGATACGTAGACGTCTGCAAACGCTATTTCCTAGCAAGGAAGTGCAGCATTTACATTCATTTGAAGTGTATGCGATGTATACGTGACACTTCGCAATAAATATTATATCTTATCATGAAACATAGAAAGAGATATGATATTCGCGTTTTGAGATGCAATAGAAATATAATGCTACGATACGCAGAAATCTGCAAACTCTATTTCCTAGCAAGGAAGTGTCGCATTACCTTTCTTTTGATGTGTATGCGAGGTATACATAACACTTCGCAATGAATATTACATGTTGTCACGAAACATAGAAATGAGATGCGATATCTCGTTTTAAGAAGCATTATAACACGCTTGCTGCGATACGTAGACATCCGCAAACTCTATTTCCTAGCAAGGAAGTGTCGCATTTACATTCATTTGAAGTGAATACGAGGAATACATGAAACTTCGCAAAGAATATTATTTCTTATCATGAAGCATAGAAATGAGATGCGATATTCCGTTTCAAGAAGCATTATAACTATATTGCTTCGATACGTAGACGTCTGCAAACGCTATTTCCTAGCAAGGAAGTGTCGCATTTACATTCATTTTAAGTGTATGCGAGGTATACATGAAACTTCGCAATGAATATTATATCTTATCATGAAACATAGAAATGAGATGCGATATCTGGTTTTAAGTAGCATTATAACACGCTTGCTACGATACGTAGACATCTGTAAACGCTATTTCCTAGGAAGGAAGTGCCACATTTACATTCATTTGAAGTGAAGACGAGGTATACATAACACTTCGCAATGAATATTATATGTTGTCATGAAACATAGAAATGAGAAGCGATATCTCATTTTAAGAAGCATTATAACACGCTTGCTGCGATACGTAGACATCTACAAACTCTATTTCCTAGCAAGGAAGTGTCGCATTTACATTCATTTGATGTGAATACGAGGAAGACATGAAACTTCGCAATAAATATTATATCTTATCATGAAGCATAGAAATGAGATGCGATATCCCGTTTCAAGAAGCATTAGAACTCTATTGCTTCGATACGTAGACATCTGCAATCGCTATTTCCTAGCAAGGAAGTGTCGCATTTACTTTCATTTGAAGTGTATGCGAGGTATAGATAACACTTCGCAATGAATATTATATCTTATCATGAATCATAGAAATGAGACATGATATCCCGCTTCAAGAAGCATAAGAACTCTATTGCTTCGATACGTAGACGTCTGCAAACGCTATTTCCTAGCAAGGAAGTGCCGCATTTACATTCATTTGAAGTGTATGCGATGTATACGTGACACTTCGCAATAAATATTATATCTTATCATGAAACATAGAAATGAGATATGATATCGCGTTTTGAGATGCAATAGAAATATAATGCTACGATACGCAGAAATCTGCAAACGCTATTTCCTAGCAAGGAAGTGTCGCATTAACTTTCTTTTGATGTGTATGCGAGGTATACATAATACTTCGCAATGAATATTATATGTTGTCACGAAACATAGAAATGAGATGCGATATCTCGTTTTAAGAAGCATTATAACACGCTTGCTACGATACGTAGACATCCGCAAACTCTATTTCCTAGCAAGGAAGTGTCGCATTTACATTCATTTGAAGTGAATACGAGGAATACATGAAACTTCGCAATGAATATTATTTCTTATCATGAAGCATAGAAATGACTTGCGATATCCCGTTTCAAGAAGCATTAGAACTCTATTGCTTCGATACGTAGACGTCTGCAAACGCTATTTCCTAGCAAGGAAGTGTCGCATTTACATTCTTTTGAAGTGAATGCGAGGTATAAATAACATTGCCCAAGGAATATTATATGTAATCATCAAACATAGAAATGAGATGCGATATCACGATTTAAGATGCATTAGAACTTTATTGCTTCGATACGTGGACATCTGCAAACGCTATTTCCTAGCAAGGAAGTGTCGCATTTGCATTAATTTGAAGTGAATACCAGGAATACATGGAACTTCGCAATGAATATTATATCTTATCATGAAACATAGAAATGTAATGCGATATCGCGTTTTGGGATGTAATAGAAATCTAATGCTATGATACGCAGAAATCTGCAAACGCTATTTCCTAGCAAGGAAGTGTCGCATTTACATTCTTAGGAAGTGTAGACGAGGTATACATAGCACTCCACAATGAATATTACTTCTTATCATGAAACATAGAAATGACATGCGATATCCCGTTCTAAGAAGCATTAGAACTCAATCGCTTCGATACGGAGACATCAGCAAAGGTTATTTCCTAGGAAGGAACTGCCGTATTTACATTCATTTGAAGTGTATCCAAGGTATAAGTGACACTTCGCAATGAATATTATATTTTATCGTGAAACATAGAAATGCGATGTGATATCATGTTTTAAGAAGCATTAGAACTCTATTGCTACGATACGTATACTTCTGCAAACCCTATTTCCTAGCAAGGAAGTGTCGCATTTACATTCTTTTGAAGTGAATACGAGGTACACATGACTCTTCGCAATTAATATTATACCTTATTATGAAACATAGTAATGAAATGCGACATCTCGTTTTAAGAAGCATTAGAAACCTATTTTTTCGATACGTAGACATCTGCAAACGCTTTCTCCTACAAGGAAGTATCGCATTTACATTCTCTTGAAGTGAATACGAGGTATACATGTAACTTCGCAATGAATATTATATCTTAATATGAAACATAGAAATGACATGCGATATCCCGTTCTAAGAAGCATTAGAACTCAATCGCTTCGATACGGAGACATCTGCAAACGCTATTTCCAAGGATGGAACTGCCGCATTTACATTCACTTGAAGTGTATCCAAGGTATAAGTGACACTTCGCAATGAATATTATATCTTATCATGAAACACAGAAATGCGATGCGATATCTCGTTTTAAGAAGCATTAGAACTCTACTGCTTCGATACGGAGACATCTGCAAACGCTATATCCTGGCAAGGAAGTGTCGCATTTACATTCTTTTGAAGTGAATACGAGGTATACATGACACTTCGCAATTAATATTATATCTTATCACGAATCTTAGAAATGAGATGCGACATCACGTTTTACGCAGCATTAGAACTGTATTGTTACGATACGTAGACATCTGGAAACGCTATTTCCTAGCAAGGAAGTGTCGCATTTACATTCTTTTGAGGTGAATACGAAGTAGACATAACACTCCACAATGAATATTATATCTTATCATGAAACCAAAAGATGAGGATCGTTTTCGCCTTTTAAGAAGCATTAGAACTCCTTTGCTACGATATGTAGACATCTGCAAAAGCAATTTCCTAGCAAGGAAGTGTCGCATTTACAATCTTTTGAAGTGAATACGAGGTATACGTAACACTCCGCAATAAATATTATATCTTATCATGAAACCAAGAAATGGGGATCGGTTTCGCGTTTTAAGAAGCATTAGAACTCCTTTGCTACGATACGTAAACATCTGCAAAAGCAATTTCCTAGCAAGGAAGTGTCGCATTTACAATCTTTTGAAGTGAATACGAGGTATACACAACACTCCACAATGAATATTATATCTTATCATGAAACACAGAAATGAGATGCTATATGGCGATTTAAGAAGCATTAGAACTCTATTGCTTCGATACGTAGGCATCAGCAAACGCTACTTCCTAGCAAAGAAGTGTCACATGTACATTCATTTGAAGTGAATACGATGTATACATGTAACTTCGCAATGAATATTATATCTTATTATGAAACATAGAAATGACATGCGATATCCCGTTCTAAGAAGCATTAGAACTCAATCGCTTCGATACGGAGACATCTGCAAACGCTATTTCCTAGGAAGGAACTGCCGCATTTACATTCACTTGAAGTGTATCTAAGGTATAAGAGACACTTCGCAATGAATATTATATCTTATCATGAAACATAGAAATGCGATGCGATAACGCGTTTTAAGGAGCATAAGAACTCTACTGCTTCGATACGTAGACATCTGCCAACGCTATTTGCTAGCAATGAAGTGTCGCATTTAAATTCATTTGAAGTGTATGCGAGGTATACAAGACACTTCGCAATGAATATTATGTCTTATCATGAAACATAGAAATGATAAGCGATATCGCGATTTGAGAAGCGTTAGAACTCTATTGCATTGATACGTAGACATCTGCAAACGCTACTTCCTAGCAAGGAAGTGTCGCATTTACATTCTTTTGAAGTGAAAACGAGGTATACATAACACTCCACAATGAATATTATATATTATCATGAAACATAGAAATGAGATGCGTTATGGCGGTTTAAGAAGCACTAGAACTCTATTGCTTCGATACGTAGACATCTGCCAACGCTATTTCCTAGCAAGGAAGTGTCGCATTTACATTCATCTAAAGTGAATGCGTGGTATACAAAGCACTCCACAATTAATATTATATCTTATCGTAAAATATAGGAATGAGATGCGATATCTCGGTTTAAGAAGCATTAGAACCATGTTGTTTCAATACGTAGACATCTGCCATCGCAACATCCTAGCAAGTAAGTGTCGCATTTACATTCTTTTGAAGTGTGTGCGAGGTATACATGACACTTCGCAATGTATATTATATCTTATCATGAAACATAGAAATGACATGCTATATGACGATTTAAAAAGCATTAGAACTCCACTGCTACGATACGAAGACAACTGCAAACGCTATTTCCTAGCAAGGAAGTGTCGCATTTACATTCGTTTGAAATGCATGCGAGGTATAAATGATACTTCGTAATGTATATTATATCTTATCATGAAACATAGAAATGAGATGCGATATCGCATTTTATGAAGCATTACAACTCTAATGCTTCGATACTTGGACATCTGCAAACGCTACTTCCTAGCAAGGAAGTGTCTCATCTACATTCTTTTGAAGTGTAGACGAGGTATACACAACACTTCGCGATGACTATTATATCTTATCATGAAGCATAGGAATGAGATGCGATATCGCGTTTTAAGATACATTAGAGCTTTACTGCTTCGATACGTAGACATTTGGAAACGCATTTTCTAGCAACCAAGTGCGGCATTTACATTCTTTTGAAGTGTAGGCGACGTATACATGATAATTCGCAATGAGTATTATATCATATTATGAAACATAGGAATCAGATGCGATATCGTGTTTTAAGAAGCAATAGAACTCTCTTGCTACGATACGTAGACATCTGCATACGCTATTTCCAAACAAGGAAGTGTCGCATTTACACTCTTTTGAAGTGAATACGATGTATACATGACACTCCACAATGAATATTATATCTCATCCTGAAACATAGAAATGTGGAGCGATATCGCGTTTTAAGAAGCATTACAACTATATTGCTTCGATACATAGACATCTGGAAACGCTATTTCCTAGCAAGGACTTGTGACATTTACATTTATTTGAAGTGTAGTCTTGGTGTGCACAACACTTCTAAATGACTATTATATCTTATCATGAAACATAGAAATGAGTTGCGATATCGCGTTTTAAGAAGCATTAGAACCCTATTGCTACGATACGTAGATATCTGGAAATGCTATTTCCTAGCAAGGAAGTGTCGCATTTACATTCTTTGAAGTGAATACGTGGTATACATGACACTTCGCAATGAAGACTATATCTTATCATGAAACATAGAAATGAAATGCGGTATCCCGTTTTAAGAGGCATTAGAACTCTATTGCTACGATACGTAGATATCTGGAAACGCTATTTCCTAGCAAGGACGTGTCGCATTTACATTCTTTTGAAGTGAATACGTGGTATACATGACACTTCGCAATGAATGTTATATCTTATCATAAAACATAGGAATGAGATGCGGTATCCCGTCTTAAGAAGCATTAGAACTCTATTTCTTCGATACGTATACTTCTGCAAAAGCTATTTCCTAGCGAAGAAGTGCCGGATTTACAGTAATTTGAAGTGAATACGAGGTATACATGGCACATGCAATTAATATTATATTTTTTCATGGAACATAGAAATGAAATGCGAGATCGCGTTCTAAGAAGCATTTGAACTCATTTGTTTCGATACCTAGACATCTGGATACGCATTTCCTAGCAAAGAAGTGTGGCATTTACATTCTTTTGACGTGCAGACGAGGTACAAGTAACACTGCGCAATGAATATTGTATCCTATCATGTAACATAGAACTGAGATTCGATATCGCGTTATAAGTATCATTAGAGCTGCATTGCTTCAATACGGAGACCTCTGGAAACGCATTTCCTAGCTAGTATGTGTGGCATTTACATTCTTTTGAAGTGTAGACGAAGTATACATAACGCTTCGCAATGAATATTATATCTTATCATGAAACATAGAAATGGGATGCGATATAGCGTTTTAAGCATCATTAGAACTCTATTGCTTCGATACCTAGACATCTGCAAACGGTATTTCCTAGCAGGGAAGTGTCGCATTTACATTCTTTTAAAGTGTATACGAGGTATACATTACACTTCGCAATGAATATTGTATCTTATCACGAAACGTAGAAGTGAGATGCGATATCTCGAGGTAAGAGGCACTAGAACTCTATTGCTTCGATACGTAGACATCTGCAAACGCTATTTCCTAGCAAGGAAGTGTCGCATTTACATTCATTCGAAGTGAATACGAGGTATACATAACACTGCACAATGATTATTATATCTTATCATGAAACATAGAAATGAGATGCGATATCGCGATTTATGAAGCATTAGAACTCTATTGCTTCGATACGTAGACATCTGCAAACGCTATTTCATAGCAAAGAAGTGTCGCATTTACATTCATTTGAAGTGTATGCGAGGTATAAGTGGCACTTCGCAATGAATATTGTATCTTATCATGAAGCATAGAAATGGGATGCAATATCGCGTTTTAAGAAGCATTAGAACTCTATTGCTACGATACGTAGACATCTGCAAACGCTATTTCGTAGCACGGAGGTGTCGCACTTACATTCTTTTGAAGTGAATTCGACGTATACATGACACTTCGCAATGAATATTATATCTTATCGTGAAACATAGAAATGAAATGTGACATCTCGTTTTAAGAAGCATTAGAAATCTATTGTTTCGATACGTAGACATGTGGAAACACTATTTCCTAGAAAGGAAGTGTCGCATTTACATTCTTTTGAAGTGAATACGAGGTATTCATGATACTTCGCAATGGATATTATCTATTATCACGAAACTTAGTAATGAGATGCGACATCTCGTATTACGAAGCATTAGAACTGCATTGTTTCGATACGTAGACATCTGGAAATGCTATTTCCTAGCAATGAAGTGTCGCATTTGCATTCATTTGAAGTGTATGCGAGGTGTAAGTGGCACTTCGCAATGAATATTACATCCTATCATGAAACATAGAAATGGGATGCGATATCGCGATATAAGAATCACTACAACCTTATTGCTTCGATACGTATACATCTTTTAAACGCTTATTCCCAGCATGGAAGTGTCGCATTTACATTCATTTGAAGTGAATACGAGATATGCATGACACTTTGCAATGAATATAATATCTTATCAAGAAGCATGGAAATGAGGTGCGTTATCGCGTTTGAAGAAGCATTTGAACTCTATTGCTACGATACGTAGGCATCTGCAAAGGCTATTTCCTGGTAAGGAAGTGTCGCATTTACATTCTTTTGAAGTGTGTACGAGGTATACATAACACTTCGAAATGAAAATTATATCTTATCGTGAACCATAGAAATGAGATGCGATATCACGTTTTGAGAAGCATTAGAACTCTATTGCTTCGATGTATAGACATCTGCAAACGCTATTTAATAGCAAGGAAGCATCGCATTTACATTCATTTGAAGTGTATGCGAGGTATACAGAATACTTCGCAATGAATATTATATCTTATCATGAAACATAGTAATGAGATGCCGTATCCCGTTTCAAGAAGCATTAGAACTCTATTGCTTCGATACGTAGACATCTGCAAACGCTATTTCCTAGCAACGAAGTGTCGCATTTACATTCATTTGAAGTGAATACGAGGTATACATGACACTTCGCAATGAATATTATACCTTATCATGAAACATAGAAATGAGATGCGACATCTCGTATTAAGAAGCATTAGAACTCTATTGTTTCGATACCTAGACAACTGGAAACGCTATTTCCTAACAAGTATGTGTCGCATTTACTTTCTTTTGAAGTGAATACAGGGTATACATGACACTTCGCAATGAATATTATATCTTATCAAGAAACATAGAAATGAGATGCAATATCTCGAATTAAGAAGCATTAGATCTCTATTGCTACGATACGTAGATATCTGCATAAGTTATTTCCAAGCAACGAAGTGTCGCATTTACATTCTTTTGAGATGAATACGAGGTATACATAACACCCCACAATTAATATTCTATCTTATCATGAAACATAGAAATGAGGGGCAATGTCGCGTTTGAAGAAGCATTAGAACACTACAGCTACGATACGTAGACATCTGCAAACGCTATTACCTAGCTAGGAAGTGTAGCATTTTCATTCATTTGAAGAGAATGCGAGGTATACATGACAATTCGCAATGAATATTATATCTTATCATGAACCATAGAAATGGGATGCAATATCGCGTTTCAAGAAGCATTAGAACTCTATTGCTTCTAAGTGTAGACATCAGGAAACGTAGTTTCCTAGAAAGGAGGTGTTAAACTTACGTTCATTTGAAGTTTATGCTAGGTATACATGACGCTTCGCAATGAATATTATATCTTATCTTAAAACATAGAAATGAGATGCGATATCGCGTTTTGAGAAGCATTAGAACTTTCTTGCTTCGATACGTAGACATCTGCAAACGCTATTTCCTAGCAAGGAAGTGTCGCATTTACATTCATTTGAAGTGTAGACGAGATATACATATCACTGCACAATGAATATTATATCTTATCATGAAACGTAGAAGTGAGGTGCGATATCGCGATTTAAGAAGCATTAGACCTCTATTGATTCGTTACGTAGTCATCTGGAGACGATATTTCCTAGCAAGGAAGTACCGCATCTGCATTCTTTTGAAGTGAACACCAGGTACACATGACACTCCACAATGAATATTATATCTAATCATGAAACATAGAAACGAGATGCGATGTCTTGTTTTAGGAAGCATTAGAACTCTATTGGTACGTTACGTAGACATCTGCAGAAGCTATTTCCTAGCAAGGAAGTGTCGCATTTACATTCTTTTGAAGTGAATACGAGGTATACATAACACTTCACAATGAATATTATATCGTATCATGAAACGTAGAAATGAGAAGCGATATCGCGATTTAAGAAACATTAGAACTCTATTGCTACGATACGAAGACATCAGAAAACGTTATTTCCTAGCAAGGAAGTGTCGCATTTACATTCGTTTGAAGTGAAGACTAGGTATACGTGACACTTCGCAACGAATATTTTATCTTATCATGAAACACAGAAATGAGATGCGATATCGCGATTTAAGAAGCATTAGAACTCTACTGCTACGATACGTAGACATCTGCCAACGCTATTCCCTAGGAAGGAAGTGTCGCATTTACATTCTTTTAAAGTGAATACCAGGTATAAATGACACTTCGCAATGAATATTATATCTTATCATGAAACATAGATATGTGAAGCGATATCGCGATTTAAGAAGCATCAGAACTCTATTGCTTCGATACGTAGACAACTGCAAACGCTATTTCCTAGCAAGGAAGTTTCGCACTTACATTCATTTGGAGTGTATACGAGGTATAGTTAACACTTCGCAATGAGTATTATATCTTATGATGAAGCATAGAAATGAGATGCGATATCGCGTTTCAAGCAGCATTAGAACTGTATTGCTACGATGCGTAGACATATGCAAACGCTATTTCCTAGCAAGGAAGTGTCGCATTTACATTCATTTGAAGTGTATACGAGGTGCACTTAACAATTCGCAATAAGTATTATATCTTATCATGAAACATAGAAGTGAGATGCGATATCGGGATTTAAGAAGCATAAAACGCTATTTACTCTATACATAAACATCTGCAAACGCTATTTCCCTGCAAGGAAGTGTCGCATTTACATTGTTTTGAAGTGAATACGAGGTATACATGACACTGCACAATGAATATTATATCTTATCATGAAACATAGAAATGGGATGCGATATCGCGTTTCAAGAAGCATTAGAACTCTATTGCTACGATACGTAGACATCAGAAAACGTTATTTCCTAGCAAGGAAGTGTCGCATTTACATTCGTTTGAAGTGAAGACTAGGTATACGTGACACTTCGCAACGAATATTATATCTTATCATGAAACACAGAAATGAGATGCGATATCGCGATTTAAGAAGCATTAGAACTCTACTGCTACGATACGTAGACATCTGCAAACGCTATTTCCTAGCAAGGAAGTGCCGCATTTACATTCTTTTGAAGTAAATACGCTTCATACATAACACTCCACAATGAATATTATGTCTTATCACGAAACATAGAAATGAGATGCGCTATCGCGAGTTAAGAAGCATTAGAACTCTATTGCTTCGATACGTAGATATCTGGAAACGCTATTTCCTAGGAAGGATGTGCCGCATTTACATTCATTTGAAGTGTATGCGAGGTATACAAGACACTTCGCATTGAAGATTATATCTTATCATGAAGCATAGATATGAGATGCGATATCGCTACTTAAGAAGCATTAGAACTCTATTGCTTCGATACGTAGCGATCTGCAAACGCAATTTCCTAGCAGGGAAGTGTCGCATTTACATTCCTTTGAAGTGTAGACGAGGACTACATATCACATCAAAATGAATATTATATCTCATCATGAAACATAGACATGAAATGCGATATCGCGATATAAAAAGCATTAGAACTCTATTGCTACGATACGCAGACATCTGCAATCGCTATTTCCTAGCAAGGAATGGTCGCATTTACATTCTTTTGATATGAATACGAGGTATACATGACACTTCGCAATGAATATTATATCTTATCATGAAGCATAAATATGAGATGCGATTTCTCTATTTAAGAAGCAATGGAACTCTATTGCTCCGATACGTAGGCATCGTCAAACATTACTTCCTAGCAATGAAATGTCGCATTTACATTCTTTTTAAGTGAATACGAGGTACACATGACACTTCGCAATGAATATCATATCTTATCATGAAGCATAAATATGAGATGCGATTTCTCTATTTAAGAAGCATTGGAACTCTATTGCTCCGATAAGTAGGCATCGTCAAACACTACTTCCTAGCAATGAAATGTCGCATTTTCATTCTTTTTAAGTGAATACGAGGTACACATGACACTTCGCAATGAATATTATATCTTATCATGAAGCATAGATATGAGATGCGATATCTCTACTTAAGAAGCATTGGAACTCTATTGCTCCGATACGTAGGCATCGTCAAACACTACTTCCTAGCAATGAAATGTCGCATTTACATTCTTTTGAATTGAATACGAGGTATACATAACACTTCGCAGTGAATATTATATCTTATCATGAGACATAGAAGTGAGATGCGATATCGCGTTTCTAGAAGCATTAGAACTCTATTGCTTCGATACGTAAACATCTGCAAACGCCATTTCCTAGCAAGGACGTGTCGCATTTACATTCTTTTAATGTGAATACGAGGTATAAATAACATTCCACAATGAATATTATATCTTATCATGAAACATAGAAATGGGATGCGATATCGCGATGTAAAAAGCATTAGAACTCCATTGCTACGATACGAAGACATCTGCAAACGCTATTTCCTATAGCAAGGAAGTGTCGCATTTACATTCACTCGAAGATCATGAGAGGTATAAGTGATACTTTGCAATGAATATTATATCTTATCATGAAACATAGAAATGAGAAGCGACATCTCGTTTTAAGAAGTACTAGAACTCTATAGCTTCGATACGTAGCCATCTGCCATCGCTATTTCCTAGCAAGGAAGTGTCGCATTTACATTCATTTGAAGTGTATGCGAGGTATACAAGGCACTTCGCAATGAATATTATATCTTATCATGAAACAGAGAAATGAGATGCGATATCGGGATTTAAGAAGCATAAAACGCTATTTATTCTATACATAAACATCTGCACACGCTATTTCCTAGCAAGGAAGTGTCGCAACTACATTCTTTTGAAGTGAATACGAGGTATACATAACACTGCACAATGAATATTATATCTTATCATGAAACATAGAAATGAGATGCGATTTCGCGTTTTAAGAAGCATTGGAAATCTATTGCTACGATACGTAGACATCAGAAAACGTTATTTCCCAGCAAGGATGTGTCGCATTTACATTCGTTTGAAGTGAAGACTAGGTATACATGACACTTCGCAATGAATATTATATCTTATCATGAAACATAGAAATGAGATGCAACATCTCGTTCTAAGAAGCATTAGAACTCTATTGCTTCGATACGTAGATATCTGCAAATGTTATTTCCTAGCAAGGAAGTGTCGCATTTACATTCATTTGAAGTGTATGCCAGGTATAAGTGACAATTCGCAATGAATATTTTATCTTATCATGAAACATAGAAATGGTATGCGATATCGCGTTTCAAGAAGCATTACAACTATATTGCTACGATACGTAGACATCAGAAAACGTTATTTCCCAGCAAGTATGTGTCGCATTTACATTCGTTTGAAGTGAAGACTAGGTATACATGACACTTCGCAATGAATATCATATCTTATCATGAAACATAGAAATGAGATGCAACATCTCGTTCTAAGAAGCATTAGAGCTCTATTGCTTCGATACGTAGATATCTGCAAACGCTATTTCCTAGCAAGGAAGTGTCGCATCTACATTCATTTGAAGTGTATGCGAGGTATAAGTGACAATTCGCAATGAATATTATATCCTTTCGTGAAACATAGAATTGAGATGCGATATCTCGTCTTAAGAAGTGTTAGTACTTTGTTGCTTCGATACGTAGACATTTGCAATCGCTATATCCTAGCAACGAAGTGTCGCATCTACATTCATTTGAAGTGTATGCGAGGTATACATGACACTTCGCAATGAATATTATATCTTATCACGGAACATAGGAATCATATGCGATATCGCGATTTAAGAAGCATTAGAACAATATTGCTTCGATACGTCGACATCTGGGAACGCGAATTCCAAGAAAGGAAGTGTCGCATTTACATTCAGTTGAAATGTAGACGTGGAGTACATAACACTTCGCAATGAGTACTAAATCTTATCACAAAACATAGAAATGAGATGCGATTTCGCGCTTTAAGAAGCATTAGAACTCTATTGCTTCGATACGTAGACATCTGCAAGCGTTATTTCCTAGCAACGAAGTGTCGCATTTACATTCATTTGTAGTGTATGCGAGGAATACACATCACTGCGCAATGAATATTATATCTTATAAGGAAACATAGAAATGAGATGCGATATCGCGTTTCAAGAAGCATTAGAAATCTACTGCTGCGTTACGTAGATATCTGGAAACGCTGCTTCCTAGGAAGGAAGTGTCGCATTTACATTCATTTGAAGTGAATACGAGGTATACATGACGCTTGCAATTAATATTATATCTTATCATGAAACATAGAAATGAGATGCGCTATCGCGTTTTGAGAAGCAGTGGAAATCAATTGCTACAATACGTAGACATTTGCAAACGCTATTTCCTAGCAATGAGGTGCCGCATTTACACTTATTTGTAGCGTAGACGAGGTATACATAACGGTTCGCAATGAATATTATATCTTATAATGAAATATAGAAATGAGTTACGATACCTCGTTTTAAGAAGCATTAGAACTCTAATGCTACGATACGTAGACATCTGCAAACGCTATTTCCTAGCAAGGAAGTGTCGCATTTACATTCTTTTGAAGTGGATACGAGGTGTACATGACACTTCGCAATGAATATTATATCTTACTGTGAAGCATAGAAATGAGATGCGATATCAAGTTTTAAGAAGCATTAGAACTCTATTGCTTCGAGTGGTAGACATCTGCAAACGCTATTTCCTACGAAGGAAGTGTGGCATTTACATTCATTTGAAGTGTATGCGAGGTATACATGCCACTTGGCAATGAATATCATATCTTATCATGAAACATAGAAATGAGATGCGATATCGCGCTTTAGGAAGCATCAGAACACTATTGCTACGATACGTAGGCATCTGCAAACGCCATTTCCTAGCAAGGAAGTGTCGCAGTTACATTCTATTGAATTTTGTGCGAGGTATACATAACACAACACAATGAATATTATATCTTATATCGAAACATATGAATGAGATGCGATATCGCGATTTAAGAAGCATTACAACTCTATTGCTTCGATACGTAGACATCTGCAAACGCTATTTCCTAGCAATGAAGCGTCGCATTTACATTCTTTTGAAGTGAGTACGTGGTATACATGACACTTCGCAATGAATGTTATATCTTATCATGAAACATAGAAATGAGATGCGATATAGCGAATTAAGAATCGTTAATATTCTGTTGCTACGATACGTAGACATTTGCAAACGCTATTTCCTAGCAAGGACGTGTCGCATTTACATTCTTTTGAAGTGAATACGAGGTATACATGTAACTTCGCAGTGAATATTACATCTTATCATGAAACATATATATGAGATGCGATATTGCGTTTTGAGAAGCATTAGAATTCTAATGCTACGATAGGTTGACATCTGCGAACGCTATTTCCTAGCAAGGAAGTGTCGCATTTACTTTCTTTTTTAGTGTATGTGAGATATAAGTGACACTTCGCAATGAATATTATATCTCATCATGAAACATAGAAATGAGGAGCGATATCGCGGTCTAAGAAGCATTAGAACTCTATTGCTACGATACGTAGACATCTGCAAACGCTACGTCCTAGCAAAGAAGTCTCGCACTTTCATTCATTTGACGTGTATACGAGGTATGCGTGACACTTCGCAATGTGCATTATATCTTATCATGAATCACAGAAATGAGATGCCATATGACGCTTAAGAAGCATTAGAAATCTATTGCTATGATACGTAGACATCTGCAAATGCTATTTCCTAGCAAGGAAGTGTCGCAGTTACATTCTTTTGAAATGAATACGAGGTATACATGACAATTCGCAGTTAATATTATATCTTGTCATGAAACATAGATATATGATGCGATATCCCGTTTTAAGAAGCATTAGAACTCTATTGTTTCGATACGTACACATCTGCAAACACTATTTCCTAGCAAGGAAGTGTCGCACTTACATTCATTTGAAGTGAATACGAGGTATACATGACACTTCGCAATGAATATTATATCATATCATGAAACTTACAAATGAGATGCGATATCGCGTTTTAAGAAGCATTAGAACACTATTGCTTCGATACGTGGTCATCTGGAAACGCATTTCCCAGCATGGAAATGTGGCATTTACATTCTTTTGAAGTGCTGACGAGGTGTACATAACACGTCGCAATGAATATTATATTTTTTCATGAAAAATAGAACTGCGATGCGATATCGTGTTTTAAGTAGCATTAGAACTCTATTGCTTCGATACGTAGTCATCTGGAAACGCTATTTCCTAGCAAGGACGTGAGCCATTTACATTCTTTTGAATCGTCGCCGAGGTATAAGTGACACTTCGCAATGAATATTATATCTCATCATGGAACATAAAAATGAGGAGCGACATCGCGGTTTAAGAAGCATTATAACTCTATTGCTACGATAGGTAGATGTCTGCAAACGCTATTTCCCAGGAAGGAAGTGTCGCACTTACATTCTTTTGAGGTGCATGCGAAGTAGGCATAACACTTCACAACGAATATTATATCTTATCAAGAAACATAGGAATGAGATGCGATATCGCGGTTTAAGGAGCATTAGAACTCTATTGCTTCGATACACAGAAATCTGGAAACGCTATTTCCTAGAAAGGAGGTGTCTCATTTACATTCATTTGAAGTGTAGTCGAGGAACACATAACACTTCGCAGTGAATATTATATCTTACCATGAGACATAGAAATGAGCTGCGATGGCTGCGTTTTGAGAAGCATTAGAACTCTAATGCCTCGAGACGTAGACATCCGCAAATGCTACTTCCTAGCAAGGAAGTGTCGCATTTACATTCTTTTGAAGTGAATACGAAGTATACATGACACTCCGCAATGAATATTATATGTTATCATAAGACATAGAAATGAGATGCTATATCTCGTTTCAAGAAGCATTAGGAATGTGTTGCTTCGATGCGTAGACATCTGCCATCGCTATTTCCTAGCATGGAAATGTCGAATTTACATCCTTTTGAACTGAATACGAAGTATACATGACACTTCGGAACGAATATATATCTAATCATGAGACATAGTAGTGAGATACGATATCGCGTTTTAAGAAGCATTAGAACTTTATCGCTTCGATACGCAGACGTCTGCAAACGCCATTTCCCAGCAAGGAAGTGTCGCATTTACATTCATTTGAAGTGTAGGCGAGGCATACATAACACTGCACAATGGATATTATATCTTATCACGAGACATAGAAATGAGACGCGATAACGCGTATTAAGAAGCACTAGAACTCTATTGCTACGATACATAGACATCAGCAGACGCTATTTCCTTGCAAGGAAGTGTCGCATTTACATTCTTTTGACGTGAATACGAGGTATACATAACGCTGCACGATGAATATTATATCTTATCAGGAAACATGGTAATGAGATGCGATATCGCGTTTTGAGAAGCATAAGATCTCCATTGCTACGATTCGTAGACATCTGGAAACGACAATTCCTAGAATGGAAGTGTCACATTTACATTCATTTGAAGTGTAGACGTGGAATACATAACACTTCGCAATGAACATAACATCTTATGATGAAACATAGAAATGAGATGCGATATCGCGTTTTAAGAAGCGTTAAAGCTCTATTGCTACGATACGTAGACATCTGCAAACGCTATTTCCTAGCATGGAAGTGTCGCATTTGCATTCTTTTGATGTGAATACGAGGAATACATAATACTTCGCAATGAATATTATATCTTATCATGAAACATAGAAATGAGATGCGATATCTCGATTTAAGAAGCATTACAACTCTATTGCTACGATACGTAGACATCTGCAAACGCTATTTCCTAGCAAGGAAGTGTCGCATTTGCATTCATTTGATGTGTATGCGAGGTATACGTGACACTTCGCAATGAATATTATATCTTATCACGAGACTTAGCAATGAGATGCGATATCCCGTTTTAAGAATTATTAGAACTCTATTGCTTCGATACGTTGAGATCTGCAAACGCTATTTCCTGGCAAGGAAGTGTCGCATTTACATTCTTTTGAAGTGTATGCGAGGTATAAGTGACACTTGGTAATGAATATTATATCTTATCATGAATCATAGAAAGGGGATGCGATATCCCGTTTTAGAAAGCATTAGAACCCTATTGCTGTGATACGTAGACATCTGCAAACGCTATTTAATAGCAAGGAAGTGTCGCTATTACATTCTTTTGAAGTGAATACGAAGTATACATAACACTCCAGAATGAATATTATATCTTATCATGAAACACAGAAACGAGATGCGATATCACGATCTAAGAAGCATTAGAACCTTATTGCTGTAATATGTATAAATCTGGAAACGCTATTTCCTAGCAAGGAAGTGTTGCATTCACTTTCTTTTGGAGTGAATACGAGGTATACATGACACTTCGCAATGAATATTATATCTTACCATGAAACATAGAAATGGAATGGATATCCCGTTTTATGAAGCATTAGAACTCTGTTGCTTCGATACGTAGACATCTGTAAACGCTATTTCCTCGCAAGGAAGTGTCGCATTTACATTCTCTTGAAGTGAATACGAGGTATACATGACACTTCGCAATATATATTATATCTTCTCATGAAACATAGTAATGTGTTGCTATATCTTGTTTTAAGAAGCATTAGAGCACTATTATTTTGATACGTAGATATTTGGAAACGCTGGTTCCTAGCAAGGAAGTGAGGCATTTACATTCGTTTGAAGTGAATACGAGGTATACATGACACATCGCAATGAATATTATATCTTATCACGAGACATAGAAATGAGATGCGATATCGCGATTTAAAAAGCTAGAGAACTCTATTGCTACGATACGTAGATATCTGCAGACGCTGTTTCTTGGCAAGGAAGAGTCGCATTTACATTCTTTTGAAATGAATATGAGGAATACGCAACATTCCACAATGAATACTATACCTTATCACTAAACATAGAAATGAAATGCGATATCGCGGTTTAAGAAGCATTAGAACTCTACTGCTACGATACGTAGACATCAGAAAACGCTTTTTCCTTGCAAGGAAGTGTCGCATTTACATTCATTTGAAGTGTAGACGAGGAATACATAACACTTCGTAATGAATATTATATCTTATCATGAAACATAGAAATGATATGCGATATCGCGTTTTAAGAAGCATTAGAACTCTATTGCTTCGATACGTAGATATCTGCAAACGCATCTTCCTAGTACGGAAGTGTCGCATTTACATTCATTTGAAGTGTAGACGAGGAATAAATAACACTTCGTAATGAATATTATATCTTATCATGAAACATAGAAATGAGATGCGATATCGCGTTTTAAGAAGCATTAGAACTCTATTGCTTCGATACGTAGATATCTGCAAACGCATCTTCCTAGTACGGAAGTGTCGCATTTACATTCATTTGATGTGTATCCGAGGTACTCATTACAATTCGCAATGAATAATATATCTCATCATGAGACATAGAAATGAGATGCGATATCGCGTTTTGTGAAGCATTAGAACTCTACTGCTTCGATACGTAGATATCTACAAACGCTACTGTGACGTCAGGCGTGCCGCCTGCCACCCTCTCGACGCACCACAGCAACCACCCTCACGCGCCTGCACCACCTGCAACACCCAGGCGCAACTCGCCGTCTCTCTCACTCCAGGGGACATACCCTCCGTCTCACTCGCACCCGCAGAGGTGCTCGCCGTCTCTCTCACTCCAAGGGACCTACCCTCCGTCTCACTCGCCCCCGCAGATGTGTTCGCCTTCTCCCTCGCTCCAAAGGCAACACATTCTGTCTCACTCGCACCGAGGACCTCGTGCGTCATCTCGCTCGCACCAAGTACCATGTGCGCTATCTCGCTCCCACTCAAGGTGCCATCCACTGTCTCACTCTTACCTGCAGGGAAACTCGCCCTCTCGCTCACTCCAGGGACGTACCAGGTGAATCAACCTCTACGAGATTCTAATTTCATACTTGTATCTCTATAATCATAAGAGCGCTAATTAAATAAGCCGCGACGCGCGAGATCGCGACCGCCTCAGCGGCACGCGCCGCTAACCCCACCACGCAACGCCGAGACCCCACTCGGGCGTCCTCATACTCCCACCTACGTTCGCACGCGACCGAAGCGCTCCGAGAGTCGAGGAGGTCGCAGACGCATCTTGGGAGACACAGTCAGTCAGTACCGTCAGTACGGTACAGTTCTATCTCGCCTTCGGGCACTTGCAATTCCAAGTCTCTTCCAAGTCGCGCCTTAGGGCCGTCGCGCAGCCTCGATGAGGTTCCTAGTTCTAAAGTCCTTGTTCTAATTCCTAATTCATAGTTAACCTAGTCTTAATACTTAGAAATAATTGTTCTTGTACTCTTTGATTTAGAATATACCTTATTATTTTTCTACCACATCAAGTTCTAGTTCATTCCAACTCCATTTCTAAATTCAATTATATTTTAATACAAATTCTTCCAAGTTCGTAACAACTTGAGTGTTTATAAACGAACTCTTCGCGCCGGGAGGAAGAATTTAATCCATTATCTCGTGCGGAATACTTTGGTGAAACGCCAGAATTCTTCGTTCATCGACGGACGGCGACATTCATCGCAGCTCCACCGTCACAACGCCGATTTCAGCCAGCCGTACGCCGACTCCTACCCCGAGAACGACCCTCGACGATCGCCACATCTGAAAGCAGAAGAGGGAAATCAGCGAAAGGTAAGTAAAATCCTTCCTTACACGCGTTCGCGATTGTTTACGGTGCCCGCGTTTTGCCAGAATCGACGAACCCGGTCATACGCGTTTTATACCGGACCGAATTCTCGACAAAAATGCTTGTGTCATTCAGCCTCCTGGGATACGAATAATTTGTTCGCCAGGACGTGACATAATTTCTGGTGACAGCGGTGGGATATTCGCGTATAACTTATCGGAAATTCTGCTGAATAAGTGTACGAACAGCCATGGCGACGCGCACGCCGACAAAGCGAACGCGGCTTCAGGTACAATAGGACGCCGCCGCAACCGAATCCGATACTCACCGAACGTTAGATTTTCACGATGCTCTCGCAATCGACGTCGCCGGACCTTCAAACGATAATACGGATAAAGAACAAGCGATCGCTACGTTAAATCGTCAAATAGATTTCATGCGTTGGGAATTGGAATCCTTACGCGCGGCACAATCCGCAAACGCCGACACTATCTCTTTCGGAACTCCGCACCTGCAACCGACACGTAGCTCAGGGTCCGATTCACTAAACTCTCAAACAGATAGGTTTATTTTTCGCGAAGCAATAGATAGCATCCCTATATTCGATGGCAGAAACTTGCCAATATTACAGTTCGTGCGGGCCTGTAAACGGGCAAGGGAGTTGATTTCGCCCGAAGGAGAACCCTCGTTCACCAAACTCATTGTCAATCGTTTACGCGGCTGTGCATACCTGGCCGTAGAGGACGAGCAATGCTCTTCGGTCGGACAACTGACCGATATTCTACGAGCCGCATTCGGAAATACAAAGTCAACCGACCATTACAGGGGCGAACTAACTAATACTTTCATGCGCCCAGGAGAACATATCCTCGATTTCATAGGTAGAATTAAAGACCTACGTAACGCAGCAATCGACTGCGAACGGTTCGATTCCGCCGAATTAGTAAATTCACGTTCCGGAATAGACGCGTTTACGCTTAGGTGTTTTTGCGACGAGCTTATCCCGGAAATTCGACATTCGATGAACACGCGATTGTACGAAACATACGCGGACGCGTTCGCTCACGCTAAGGAGTTGTACAGGCGACACGAATTAGACAAAGAGAGACTCTCCTCGTCGCGTCCCCGTACAGAAAATTTTCACTTCGAGCGCCGGCAAGAAACGGTTTGCGCTCGTTGTAATAGTCGCGGTCATGTCACCCGCGATTGCAGGTACGCAAATCATAGACCGTCAGTCACGTAACCACGGGAAGAAACCCCGAGGTATCCTCGACAGGAACGACCGCCTGTAACGGGACCTCCGCGCGGTCAGTACGCACCGCCCGATTGACGGGATCTCGTTTGTAGGTACTGCCGAAACCTGGGACATAGCATAGACGAATGTCAAAAGCGACAATTTAATAATGTCGGAAATAACATTTCGCGCCCGAATCCGCGAAACGCGAACGGCCTCCCGACCCGCCGCGAGACGGTACACGAAGCCGGCTACGATCGCCGAGTTCCCGCCTTAACGAACGACGAGTCAATCTCGATAAAAGAAGAGCAGCAGTAAACATAACGGGTAAAACTAGCGTCCCCACGGTTGTCATAAATTCTAACGCGTTAATTGAACCCGTAGTAATGATGATCGACACCGGAGCCGAGATCAACGTGATCAAGGAAAACGCGCTAAAACCTAAAACTCTAATTAACACTGGAGAACGCCTAACTATTACCGGTGTAACTCAGGGAACCGTAGCCACCTTAGGGACGGTTACGTTACCGATATTTTCTCGTGACGTTCCGTTTAATGTTGTCAGTTCCGACTTCCCAATTAAATCCGCCGGGATCCTGGGATCCGAGTTTTGTGCAGAAGCGGATATATCTTTTAGAAATAAATATATCCTGTGGCACGGGAATAGGATCCTATTTGCACGTCGCGAAGACGTTTTAAATAAAATAATACTTCCTCCGCGGACTAACTCGGGCATACGCGTCGGAATAATTAATTCAGGCGTAGGCGAAGGAATAATCCCCCGAACACAGATCGCGAAGGGAGTATATTTCGGTCATGCTATCGTTAAAGTGCGAAACGGCCATGCGATAGCAAGCATAATTAATGCGACCGATACCGAGATCGAGATCGCGGTGCCCAGAATTCATCTGGACCCGCTTCCCGTTCTCGAATCGCTGAAACGCGAACCAGCGTTATATTCGTTATTTA
The DNA here is from genome assembly GCF_050948175.1 of Xylocopa sonorina. NCBI lineage: Eukaryota > Metazoa > Arthropoda > Insecta > Hymenoptera > Apidae > Xylocopa > Xylocopa sonorina. Next base: position 155,328 of record NW_027490178.1, on the reverse strand, counting down.
CGAATACTTCTAAATCCACTGTTTCTAATACAAAAATCAATACTAAATCCACTGTTTCTAATACAAAAATCAATACTAAATCCACTGTTTCTAATACAAAAATGAATACTAAATCCACTGTTTCAAGCATGCGTACTAATTCTACTAATACTAAATCCACTGTTTCCAGCATGCCTACTAATCCAATTAATACTAAATCCACTGTCTCAAGCATGCGTACTAACTCGACTAATTCCAAATCCACTGTATCCACTCTAAAACGAGTATTCCCAAATCCCACTGTATCTTATGCTAACATTGTTTCAAAATCTACTACAAATTCTACGAATTCCAACGAAAATCTCTTACCATCGTCACGCGATATTCAACACAAAGTTTCCAACCATGATAAATCTTCCAATAACAACCTCAGAAAATCCACAAAAATTTTTTCAAGTGCCATCGAAGGTACGCAACGTAACTTAAACATCCGCGCGAAAGATACACAAAATAAATCTCTTCTCAAAAGCGATAGCGAACGACACTTGAAACGCGACACTCCGCGCGCCACTCAAAATGTAACGCAACCTCAAAGCCGATTCGACGAAATAGTCGCGTCACTCCGTCTAGATCATCTAAACAGCGAAGAAAGAAATAATATATACAAACTGATTTCTAACAATCAAGATTTATTCCATCTCCCAGGCCATAAATTAGGATTTACCAATGTAACCGAGCACCGTATTCCAACGATAAATGATCAGCCAATAAACGTGAAACAATACCGCTTCCCGCCGATACACAAGGAAGAAATACAACGTCAAATAGATCAATTACTAGAAAAGGAAATTATTAAACCGTCAAAATCTCCATATAATTCACCGCTCTGGGTTGTACCCAAGAAACCGGATTCTTTAAGAAATAAAAGATGGAGAGTTGTAATAGACTATCGAAGCCTGAACGAAAAATCCATCGCCGATGCGTACCCGCTCCCGTGTATAACGGAGATACTAGATAAGTTAGGAAGCGCAAAGTACTTCAGTACCTTTGATTTAGCAAGTGGATTCCATCAAATCCCAATGTCAGGATTTATTGTCTGCCCTACACCAGGACGGTGATCAGGCGTGCTTCCTCACCCAGACGGGTATACGCGACGTAATCTAGCCTCTACCTCCCAGGGTACTCCCACCTCACTGAAACGGGCGATGGAAAAATCCAGATGTGCCGGGGCGCCTTTCCCACCGGGCGAGTCCTTCAGCTACTCCGTCGGAGAGGACGAATCCTAACCGCCGGAGCACCCACGGGGAACCTCGGGGAGGCGAACTCGCTACGTGTACGCGAACACGCTCACTCTGACCCTTTATTTAGAAATTTAAAGAGCTTTGATCGACTGAAGAGTTGTCGATCAAAGCAAGACCTCAACTACTGGTTTGAATGGAATTTCCATTCTGAAGACTTAACTTTTGTATTCTATCCAACGATGGAGCAAGCCTACTCCATGAACATCTTCAGCCAGAGCGCTTCCTGGCTGAAGCTGGCGAGCGCAGAGAAGGCCTCTGGCGACGACACCAAGTGCGGTGCCGCCTCCGGCCATCTCCACTCACTCGCCGGGATAATGTCTCGCAGAGCTTCTCTCTGCGCTTCGAAGAGTGGGCACTCTAGTAGGAAGTGTCCCACTGTATCTGCTGCACCTCCGCAGATACATGTCGAGTCATTGACAACGGCGTACGTCAATAGACGAGCCATAAAGTTGCCATGCCCCGACAGCACCTACGTGGTGTAGTGACTTGGCCTAATCCAGTCGGCGGCCAGTCTTACTCTAACATCCTGAAAAAAGTCATACGTCGTGCGACCCTTGTGGGAATCTTTCCACCGAGTTTGCCACACGTTTATGACTTCAATTTTAACGCGTTCTTCACCGTCTTCCAGTCCACTTTGGATGACGGTGTTCCCTATCCTGGCGTCTCTTCCTCTACGAAGATTGTAGAGGGCCCTATGCTGCTGGACGACCATGTCTATAGGGGCCGCGCCAGCCACTACGCACGCACCTTCCCACGATATCCGGCGGTATGCACCGGTCATCGCGATCAAGGCGCGACGTTGCGCGGATCTGAGCACCTTCCACTCTCTCTCCGTGCACAGGTCGGCCCATCCCGCCGAGGCATACACCATCGTCGAGACGAACGCACCCCTGTAGATGCCATCGAGAGAGCTGAAGCGGAGCCCCCACGTACATCTCGCCAGCCTACTAAGTTTACTGAACAGCGACCCGACCTTGTCGCTCAAATATCAAACAATGGGATCTGACTCCCATACCTGCGTCTATGTTGACGCCAAGGTACCGTACCGCGTGCTTGAATTTAATACTATTATTCCCTAATCGGATGGTCGGCGGTCTCGCGGCAAGGTCGGCTTTAGAAGACCGAACGGCCTTGCGTTTTCTGTCCGGGCGCGTGCCTCCTCTTCTTCCTATCGCTGGCCTCTCGATCAAACCACTCTTGAGGACAATTGCCTCCGTCTTTGTGGCCGATACTTCGAGTTTCGCCAGCCTACACCAAAGGAGAATCTGGTCAACAACTTGTTGACCATTTATCTCCAATTCTCTTCTACTATTTCCGCTTACGAGGACTAGGAGATCGTCCGCGTAAGCTATGAACCTATTCTCGACTGTGGTCTGGAGTGACCGCAGGAGATTGTCAAACATAAGGTTCCAGCAGGCGGGACCGAGAACGGAGCCTTGCGAACACCCTCTCGTCGCCCGCATGGAAACATGTACAGATCCTATTGAGAGTCTAACACGTCGGCCGTCGAAGTAACTTTTCATTACTTCGAAAACGTTCCGAGGGCAGCCTCTTTCTTTCATCGACTCTAAGACTAGGGGCCACCAGACATTGTCGAAGGCTCCAGAGATGTCGAAGAGAAGCGCCACAGCGTATCGATGCTTGGAAGCATCGACCATGCGGCGCATCTCCACGACCGCGTCTTCCGCCGACCTTCCGGGCGTGAACCCGAACTGTCGGTCGGAGACCATTCCAGGGGCCAACGACGTCTGGTAGAGACGCTTTTTTAGGAGCTTCTCGAGGAGTTTCCCTACTACTGAGAGGAGACAGATCGGTCGGTAGGACTTCGGATCCTTCTCGTCTTTCCCTTCCTTCAAGAGGACTCTGAGAGAGCCCTCCTTCCAGATCGAGAGGAAGACGCCCCATTGAAGGCAACCGTTAAATATTCTTGTCATCTGACCGGGAATTATACCTACGGTGGCCTTCAGCGCCTGGACCTCTACGTGGTCCGGCCCCGGTGCCTTTCTATTTTTGAAAGTCTTTACTGCACTCACTACCTCCGCTTCCGTGAAGCAGGAGGCATCAGGAGTGTCAGGCGCGAAGTGTGCGCTTTCCCTAATCTCACGCTGCTCCGGCGTGTCTTCTTCTTCCCGGTCCTCGGGGACGTGCGTACTCAGGAGTAAGCTGGCTGTCTCGCGGCTATCATATGTGTTGTCTCTACCACGCCGGAGAGTACTAAGGACTCTCTCAACTCGGAGTTTATTCGCCTGGAGCTTATAGACGGTACTCCAGGGCCCCGAGTTCCCGTTCGACGTTACAAAGCGTCGCCAGCTTTCGAGTTTCGTCCGCTTCACCTTATTGTTATATTCCCGCAAAGAGGAGCGGTACTTTAACCATTTTTCTTGGCGAGCGGTTTCGTCTCGTTCCTTCTGAGCCACACGTCTCAGACTGTGCACAGATCTTTTCATATCTGAAAGTTCTTTCGTCCACCACGGGTTGGACTTTCTAAGTTGTCTTTTGTAAGGCATTGACGCGGCACAGGAATCAGTGATGACTCCCGTTAGCGTCTCCGCCAACCTATCTACATCTTCCGCAGACTCCAGCCTTACTGTCTCGAGCCTCGATCTAGATTGATCGGCCAGGCTTTCAGTGAAGAGCTCCCAATCGGCTCGATTGACGTCGAACCGAGTGCTTGCTCCTCCCTGATCCACCGCTACAATGCTCGAGATCCTCAGCCGGATGTCAATTGCGTTGTGATCGCTGGTCACCCAATCTCTCCGTACCCTCCAGCCCCCGATGAGTGGGAGCATGGTTGGCGATGCCAGAGTAACGTCGATGTATGACGAGCCCCTGGTCGACCAGTAGGTAGGTAGCTGACCGATATCGTTCACAACTTCCATGCCAAACGCCCGTATGAGCTCCTCGAACTTTGTTCCCCTATCGTCTGTACTCTGCGGCCCCCAGAGTGACGACCGGGCGTTGGCATCTACCGAAACTAACAATCTCTTCCCCCTCAGATTATGAAACACCGTCTCGAGGTGCCTGAGGTGCATCTCGATATCGTCGCTGTACTGGAAGTAGCACGATACGACGTATACCGAGATGCCGGGCGCCAGCACTTCCGCACAAACGCAGTGCGTATTGCTAAGCTGCGAGATGAATACCATTTCGATACGAGGGTTGCTAACGGCGACTGCCGCCCACGGGTGTTGTGAGCTTACAGCCGCCACCTTCATACCGATCCCTAGTCCACAAATAGCATAGCTCGTGCTTAGTTTCCTAGCGTATGGCTCCTGCAATAGCAGGACGTCTAGGTACTTTTCTGCAACGAGCTGAGTCACTTGCCCTGTGACTGCAGCTGAGTGTTGCATGTTCAGCTGCAGTATCCTAAGTCCCGTGGTCGCGAATCCGATCGCGGGCGTCGACGTCGACGTCGACGCTTGAGCTTGAGCTGTGTCGGTTGCGGACGCAGACGCGATGGGGTATGGTGGGTACGCGATCGCGGGGGGAATCGCGGATCTAACGTTCCTAATCTGGTTTTTCCTTTCCCTATTTCTTATTGACCCAGCCAGAGATACCGGATCTGACCTGGGTCTTCCGTCGCACCTAGTTATCCGGATTTCGACAGCGCAAAGGCTGATACCTAGAGCCCTAGCCAAAGCCTCGTCGGCGGAGTCTCGCCCAGTAGCGGCCCGTCGACGCTGCCCGAGTACAGCCGTCGCCGACCGCCGAGCTTGACGGCTCCGCCGCTCGACTATGGGGCCAATACCGTGGGACGGGGTCACGGGCCGAGGATTTCTCTCCCGTCTTGACCCATCATACGCCACGATCACCTCACCCGGCCCTGCCCTCACCCGGAGATCCGAATGGAGGGCTATTTTGCCTCCGGAATTTTTAGGGTCGGGTGTGGCCATCATGAGAATTTGCGTTTGTGGGGGGGGGTTGATGCTTCTTACTTCGGGACGGTGGGGTCGTCAAGCCCATCAGCGCGCACCAACGCTGCCCTGCCGGGCCCGCGGTCTCCAGCTGCTAACGCAGGGAGACACTCGCTAGAGCCTCCTTCGATTAAGAGAAAAGTTTTTGTTCTTGTGTGTTTGAGTGTTGTGTACCTTGTTTCTGCAGCGAGCTCCGCAGAGGTACACGTGTAGGGGTCTCGTTCTGCTGGTATGACAGAACGAGGCCTTTGTGTATTGAGATCGCTGCTAATTATCAGTCTCCAGCGATTTACGTGTCTCTACTTCGAATTTCGTTCCTAATCTGCTTCCAGGCGCTTAAGTGCCCGACTGCAGTTAGGCCCTGTACGACATATTGCCTAAGCTATACGCCTTTTGATTTATTATTGAACCTTAGGTTCGGGTGAGACACTTTTGTCGAGGCCGCGGTTCTGCTCAGGACAGAACTCTCGCTAGGACCTTTCGCAACCGTGTTTGTGTTTGTGTATGGTGTGTGTGCTGTGTACCTCCTTCCGACAGCGTGCGCTATCGAGGGTACACGTTAGTGGAGCTCGCTATACTTCCCGTACTAGCTTGTCTCCTATTAAGCCATCTACGGATGGGTTGACCAAACTTGGAATTCATAGGTCCCCCAGTCGAACGTTAGCGCACCGAGGGTGGCTCCCCGATCGACTGCGGCCCTTGCGATGGTTTACTGCTCAGTCTACCACCTGAATGTTTATTTCCGGCCTTTTTTTGGCCCCGTTCTGGCCTTTTCCAAACCATCTTACTAGCCCACAGCTGGCCGGCTTCCACTATTTGGTGTTTCCTACTTAGCTTTTTATAGATATTCAGTTTCGCTCGGCTAAGTCTTAGTGCCGGAGACTTTCCCAGATCTTCAAGTTTCAGAGACCTCACTTGGCTAGGTGTAAGTGCCAGTAGCTTTTTATGCAGATTACAAAGCCCGAAAATCATTTTATTTTTCTATCATTTTATGCGCCAGATGGCGACTTACAGTTTCATACATCCCAGAAATTTTCTGGGACTGGAGCCTTAAATTTTCAGAATGGCCTAAATGAAAAAGGCCGCCAGCACCCGGATTTAATCCGGGCACCAGCGGCCTGCCGTTTATCGAATTCCATTTAATGGAAAAAGCCGCCGGCGCCTGGAATTTCCAAGCACCAGCGGCTAGCGCCCCTAAATTTTGTAAAATGGCCTAAATGAAAAAAGGCCGCCAGCGCCCGGAGTAGCTCCGAGCACCAGCGGCCTGCATTTCTGGATTTCCCATTAAATAGAATTAGCCGCCGACGCCTGGAGTACTCCAGGCGCCCAGCGGCTAGCATCACTAAATTTGGTCAAATAAAATTAGCCGCCGGCACCTGGAATACTCCAGGCACCCAGCGGCAGGCTTTTATAACTCCATTTCTATACTTTATTAGCCGCCAACACCCAGAATTCTTCTAAGTGCCAGCGGCGTATTGCTTTCTCGGGCTTGATAAAAAAGGCCGCCAGCGACTCGGTTTAACCGAGCGCCAGCGGCCTTAGCATATATAGCTTTGAGGTCTCTTTCGACCTTCGTATCTGGGATCTCTGAAATGTCTTTATTTCGAGATCTGAATATCACCACTTACTCACCATTTGTTCTGCTGTTCATTTTTGCCTTCCGGCTGTAGGGCTAGCCACCCCCAGTCTCCCAGTCTGGAAGTGGGATGGACTGCGTCCTTCGGACGCCCGCCACATAAGAGCCATTCGGTCCTAGGACGCCGACTCGTGGCAATGCAGTGTCCAGATCCCAATGTCAGCATCAGATTCCGCTAAAACCGCATTTTCGACCCCTCACGGCCACTACGAATTTCAAAGAATGCCGTTCGGTCTCCGTAACGCCCCAGCCACCTTCCAACGGCTGATGGACAATGTTCTAACAGGTTTGCAAGGCAATGAAATGTTTGTATATCTCGATGATATTGTTCTGTACGCCAGTTCTTTGCACGAACACGAGGTAAAATTTAATAAGCTTGTAGAACGCCTTCGAAACGCGAACCTTGTCCTCCAGCCGGACAAGTGCGAGTTTTTGCGCCGTGAAGTAAATTATTTAAGGCACGTCATTAGCGAAAACGGGGTAAAACCCGATCCTAATAAAATATGAACAGTCAGAGACTTTCCACGTCCACAGAACCCAAAACAAATAAAACAGTTTCTCGGTCTCGCAGGATACTATCGCAGATTTATTTCAAATTTCTCTTCTATCGCGAAACCACTAACGAATCTCCTTAAAAAAGATATTAAATTCATTTGGCGAAACGATCAGGAAATTGCATTCGTTACACTAAGAGACATGCCCTGTGAAGCACCGATATTGCAGTATCCTGACTTTTCGAAACCGTTTATCATAACCTCAGACGCATCCGCCAACGCTATCGGCGCCGTTCTTAGTCAGGGCCCCATCGGTAGGGACCTTCCAATCGCCTACACGTCGCGCTTGCTGAATAATGCAGAGAAAAATTATTCAACTATAGAAAAGGAGTGTTTGGGCATCATTTACGCCGTTCATTATTTTAGACCATATATCTACGGTCGATCTTTCAAACTCGTGACAGACCACAGACCGTTGGTCTGGATGAACTCCGTCAAAGATCCGTCCAGTAGATTAGTTCGTTGGCGCCTTAAACTGGCCGAATACGAATATGAAATCGTATACAAGCCAGGAAAGGTGAACATGAACGCAGATGCTTTGTCAAGAAACCCTGTCAGCGTAAAGCCAATTACACACTCCAGCGACTCCGACGAAAACATTTTCGAGTTTCCAGTTCCTAAATCATCCAAACCTCCACCTCCGCCGCCTCCTACACCAGCATCCTCGACAGAAAATATCGACAGATCGCAATTACCGACAGAAAATCCTAGTTCCTCCTTACCGACAACGGTACCGACAGACTTACCGACAGTGGACTACCCACCCGAAGTCAGGCAACGACCTCGAGTTACTACAAGAGACTCGTTATCCGCAAGGCACGATAATTTAGTCGTCTTTATCACGAGAGGAGGCCGCCCGTACGAAACAGGCGCACGCGAACTTCAGAATGTAGGAAAATTCCATCAACATAAAGATAACGTTAACTTAGGAAGAGCCAAAGTAAGTTCTCACGGAAATTATTTCCAAATTTCATTACCAGTTACGGAACACGAAAAGAAACAAGTCGACAATCAAATCCTTCTAGAATGTTTACAATCTCTATATGACGTAACACGCGAGCTTCAATTAGAATCGTTTAGCATAGCACAAACCGCAATTAATCAATTTACTCTTTCACAAATCAAACGAATCCCAGTAGATCTCTTTCTCGACACCAATATTCAAATTACGTTCTGCCAAGGTCTCGTTCGAACTCCGCGAGAAGAACTTCGAAACGATATAATCCGCGAGAATCACGATACCCCAGTAGCAGGACACAAAGGAGTTAACAAAACTTACAGTAGAATCCGTGAAAAGTACTACTGGCCGAACATGAAACAAGAAATCCAAAAATACATAGAAAAATGCGAAATGTGCCAAAAATTAAAACTAACTAGAGTCAAAACGCGTCAACCTCTAACTCTCACCGATACCCCAGGCACAGCATTCGACAAGATATCCATGGACGTTATGGGACCATTACCCCCCACTCCAGACGGATATACGAACATACTCACGATACAAGATCTCCTGACAAAGTATTCCCTAGCAATTCCTTTAAAAAGAACCACGGCGGTTGACATAGCCGACGCGTTCATTACGCATTTTATTTGTAAATTCGGATGCCCTAAGGGCATATTAACAGATCAAGGTTCCAATTTTATAAACTCATTGATGAAAACCATCGCCGCTAGATTCAGAATTCAACAATATAAAACAACGGCTTTCCACCCCCAGACCAACGGTTATGTGGAAAGATCACATCACGTGTTAGCGGAATATTTAAAACAATTCATAGGCAATCGGAACAATTGGGAAAAATGGCTGCCATACGCTATGTTTTCCTACAATACCAGTACACACGAAGGAACACGTTACACGCCATACGAACTGGTTTTTGGGAAAATAGCACGAACTCCCTCTGCCATACCTTTCAGAGACACTTCGGAAAACGAATCGTACGCCGCGTATTTAGATGAACTCAACGATAGAATACGTACTTTACAAGAAATAGCGAAAACATACTTAGACGGTGCAAAAACACGCGCTAAATTCTATTACGATAAGAAGCTTAATGTAAAGGATTTCCAAGTCGGACAATGGGTTTATTTGCTCCGCGAACCACTTAGACATAAATTCGATTCTCAATACACAGGCCCATATAAGATCTGGGCCTGGAGATTCTGCCTAATAATAATGTAAAAATTAATGTTAAGGGGAGGCACAAGATTGTGCATTCAAATAAATTAAAAAAATTGTAAGCGCCTACAATCGATGAATGCACGTATGAGAGTTCGATCGAATGTAGGAGACAGTGAAAAGTGTAAGTCAAAATCAAAAACTGAAAATCTTAATGAACAAAGAGTAAAAGAATCGGTGACAGTGACAAACGAACAAAGTGCACCTCAGAAGAAAAGTGCAACCAAACAGAGTGCAGCCGTAGCAGCACAAGATACGCAGAGACCACAGCATCCACGAGACGAGAGACCACAGCATCCACGAGATGAGAGCAGCATACACGCCAAGGAGGACCAATCTCCTCCACAGCACACGAGACGAGTAGCATACCACATCGAGCCCACATCAGTCCAGAGATTTCGCAATAGGCGAAATTCTTTTTCTAAGGGGGAAGGTGTGACGTCAGGCGTGCCACCTGCCACCCTCTCAACGCACCACAGCAACCACCCTCACGCGCCTGCACCACAGGCAACACCCAGGCGCAATTCGCCGTCTCACTCAGGCCAAAGGCTACGACCATCGTCTCACTCGCACCCGCAGAGGTGCTCGCCGTCTCTCTCACTCCAAGGGATATACCCTCCGACTCACTCGCACCCGCAGAGGTGCTCGCCGTCTCTCTCACTCCAAGGGACCTACCCTCCGTCTCACTCGCACCCGCAGAGGTGCTCGCCATCTCGCTCGCATCAAGGACCATGTGCGCTGTCTCGCTCCCACTCAAGGAGCCATCCACCGTCTCACTCTTACCTGCAGGGAAACTCGCCCTCTCGCTCACTCCAGGGACGTACCAGGAGAATCAACCTCCACGAGATCCGACGACGGGAACCCTCACCGTACAAAGGACTCTACAATTTCACCATCCCAGATCTGCCATGCCCAAAATACTATTTCTAATATTATTAATTAACATTATATATATACTCCTACATTCTAAGCTCTGTATTCCTAGCTCATAGAATTTACACGACACTACTTTATAACGACACAAACAACACACATTTTACATTTAAGGCGTAATTTCTAATTTCATACTTGTATCTCTATATTCATAAGTTGCGCTAATTAAGTAACCCGCGACGCGCGAGATCGCGACCGCCTCAGCGGCACGCGCCGCTAACCCCACCACGCAACGCCGAAACCCCACTCGGGCGACCACATACTCTCACCTACGTTCGCACACGACCGAAGCGCTCCGAGAGTCGAGGAGGTCGCAGACGCATCTTGGGAGACACAGTCAGTCAGTACCGTCAGTACGGTACAGTTCTATCTCGCCTTCGGGCACTTCCAATTCCAAGTCTCATCCAAGTCGCGCCTTAGGGCCGTCGCGCAGCCTCGATGAGGTTCCTAGTTCTAAAGTCTTTGTTCTAATTCCTAATTCATAGTTAACCTAGTCTTAATACCTAGAAATAATTGTTCTTGTACTCTTTGATTTAGAATATACTTTATTATTTTCCTACCACATCAAGTTCTAGTTCATTCCAACTCCATTTCTAAATTCAATTATATTTTAATACAAATTCTTCCAAGTTCGCAACAACTTGAGTGTTCATAAACGAACTATTCGCGCCGGGAGGAAGAATTTAATCCATTATCTCGTGCGGAATACGTTGGTGAAACGCCAGAATTCTTCGTTCATCGACGGACGGCGACATTCATCGCAGCTCCACCGTCACAACCCCGATTTCAGCCAGCCGTACGCCGACTCCTCCCCCGAAAACGACACTCAACGATCGCCACATCTGAAAGCAGAAGAGGGAAATCAGCAAAAGGTAAGTAAAATCCCTCCTTACACGCGTTCGCGATTGTTTACGGTGCCCGCGTCTTGCCAGAATCGACGAACCCGGTCATACGCGTTTTATACCGGACCGAATTCTCGACAAAAATGCTTGTGTCATTCAGTCTCCTGGGATACGAATAATTTGTTCGCCAGGACGTGACACTACTTCCTAGCACGGAAGTGTCGCATTTACATTCATTTGATGCGTATGCGAGGTATACATGCCACTTTGCAATGAATATTATATCTTATCATGAAACATAGAAATGAGATGCGATATTGCGTTTTAAGAAGCATTAGAACTCCTTTGCTGCAATACGTAGACATCTGCAAATGCTATTTGCTAGCAAGGAAGTGTCGCATTTACACTTTTTTGAAGTGAATAGGAGGTATACACAACACTTCGCAATGAATAATATTTGTTATCATGATACATAGAAATGAGATGCGGTATCCCGTTTTAAGAAGCATTAGAACTCTATTGCTACGATACGTAGATATCTGCAAACGCTATTTGCCAGCAAGGAAGTGTCGCATACACATTCATTTGAAGTCAATACGAGGTATACATAACACTGCACAATGAATATTATATCTTATCATGAAACATAGAAATGAGATGCTATATCGCGTTTTAAAAAGTATAGAACTCTATTGCTTCGATACGTAGACATCTGCAAACGTTATTTCCTTGAAAGGAGGTTTCGCATTTACATTCATTTGAAGTGTATACGTGATACGCATAACACTTCGTAATGAATAATATATCTTATCATGAAACATAGTAATGAGATGCGATATCGCGATTTAAGATGCTTTAGAACTCTATTGCCTCGATGCGTAGACATCTGGAAACGCTATTTCCTAGCAAGGAAGTGGCGCATTTACATTCTTTTGAAGTGTGGACCAGGTATGCATAGTCCTTCGCAATGAATATTATATCTTATCATGAAACACAGAAATCATATGCGATATCTCGTTTTAAGAAGCATTAGAACTCTATTGTTTCGATACGTAGTCATCTGCCAACGTTATTTCCTAGCAAGGAAGTGTCACATTTACATTCTTTTTAAGTATTGACGATATATACATAACCCTCGTCAATGAATATTATATCTTATCACGAAACATAGAAATGTTATGCGATATCGCGCTTTAAGAAGCATTAGATCTCTATTGCTACGATACGTAGATGTCTGGAAACTCTATTTCATAGCAAGGAAGTGCCGCATTTACATTCCTTTCAAGTGAATACGAGGTATGCATGACACTCCGCAATGAATATTATATCTTGTCGTGAAACATAGATATGAGATGCGATATCGCGAATTAAGGAGCATTAGAACTCTATTGCTACGATACGTAGATATCTGCAGACGCTATCTCCTAGCAAGGAATTGTCGCATTTACATTCTGTTGAGGCGAATACCAGGTATACATAACACTCCACAATGGATATTATATCTTATCATGAAACATAGAAATGAGATGCGATATCGCGTTTTGAGAAGCATTAGAACTCTAATGATACGATACGTAGACATTTGCAAACGCTATTTCCTAGCAAGAAAGTGTCGCATTTACATTCATTTGAAGTGTAGACGAGATATACATAACACTGCACAATGATTATTATATCTTATCATGAAACGTAGAAGTGAGATGCGATATCGCGAATTAAGAAGCATTAGAACTCTATTGCTTCCATACGTAGAAGTCTGCAAACGCTACTTCCTAGCAAGGAAGTGTCGCATTTACATTCTTTTGAAGTGAGTACGAAGTATACGTGACACTCCGCAATGAATATTATATCTTATCATAAAACATAGAAATGCGGAGCGATTTCGCGCTTTAAGAAGCATTAGAACTCTATTGCTACGATACGTAGAAATCTGCAAACGCTATTTCCTAGCAAGAAAGAGTCGTATTTACATCCATTAGAAGTGTAGACGAGATATACATAACACTGCACAATGAATATTATATCTTATCATGATATGTAGAAGTGAGATGCGATATCGCGATTTAAGAAGCATTAGAAATCTGTTGCTTCGATACGTAGACATCTGCAAACGCTATTTCCTAGCTAGGAAGTGTCGCATTTACATTCATTTGAAGTGTATACGAGGTATGCGTAACACTTCGCAATGAGTATTATATCTTATCATGGAACATTGAAATGAGATGCGATATCGCGTTTCAAGAAGCATTAGAACACTACTGCTTCGATGCGTAGACATCTGCCAACGCTATTTCCTAGGAAGGAAGTGTCGCATTTACATTCATTTGAAGTGCAGACGAGGAATACATAACACTCCACAATGAATATTATATCTTATCATGAAACATAGGAATGACATGCGATATCGCGTTCTAAGAAGCATTAGAACCCTATTGCTTCCATGCGTAGACACCCGGAAACGCTATATCCTACCAAGGATGTGTCGCATTTACATTCATTTGTAGTGTACACAAGGAATACATAACACTTCGTAATGAATATTGTATCTTATCATGAAACATAGAAATGGGGATCGATTTCGCGTTGTAGGAAGCATTAGAACTCCTTTGCTACGATACGTAGACATCTGCAAACTCTATTTCCTAGCAGGGAAGCGTCGCATTTTCATTCATTTGAAGTGTAGACGAGATATACATAACACTGCACAACGAATATTATACCTTATCATGAAATATAGAAATGAGATACGATATCGCGTTTTGAGAAGCATTAGAACTCTATTGCTTCGATACGTAGACATCTGCAAACGCCATTTAATAGCAAGGAAGTGTCGCGTTTACATTCTTTTGAAGTGTAGACGAGATATACATAACACTGCACAATGAATATTATATCTTATCATGAAACGTAGAAGTGAGGTGCGATATCGCGATTTAAGAAGCATCAGAACTCTATTGCTACGATACGTATATATCTGCAAACGTTATTTCCTTGCAAGGAAGTATCGCATTTACGTTCATTTGTAGTGTATGCGAGGTATAAGTGACACTTCGCAATGAATATTATATATCATCAAGAAACATAGAAATGAGATGCGATATCGCGTTTTAAGAAGCGTTAGAACTCTATTGCTTCGATACATAGACATCTACAATCGCTATTTTCTAGCCGGGAAGTGTCGCATTTACATTCATTTGAAGTGAATACGAGGTATACATGACACCTCGCAATGAATATTATATCTTATCGTGAAACATAGGTATGAGATGCGAAATCGCGAATTAAGAAGCATTAGAACTCTATTGCTACGATACGTAGATATCTGCAGACGCTATCTCCTAGCAAGGAATTGTCGCATTTACATTCTGTTGAGGCGAATACCAGGTATACATAACACTCCACAATGAATATTATATCTTATCATGAAACATAGAAATGAGATGCGTTATCGCGTTTTGGGAAGCATTAGAACTCTAATGATACGATACGTAGACATTTGCAAACGCTATTTCCTAGCAAGAAAGTGTCGCATTTACATTCATTGGAAGAGTATGCGAGGTATACAAGACACGTCGCAATGAATATTATATCTTATCATGATTCATGAAATGAGATGCGATATCGAGTTCTAAGAAGGATTAGAACTCTAATGCTACGATACGTAGACATCTGCAAACGCTATTTGCTAGCAAGGAAGTGTCGCATTTACATTCTATTGAAGTGAATACGAGCTATACATAACACTGCACAATGAATATTATATCTTATCATGTAACGTAGAATTGTGGTGCGATATCGCGATTTAAGAAGCATAGGAATACTATTGCTTCGTTACGTACGCATCTGCAGACGCTATTACCTTGCAAGGAAGTGCCGTATTTACTATCTGTTGAAGTGAATACGAGGTATACATAACTCTCCAGAATGAATATTATATCTTATCATGAAACATAGAAATGAGGTGCGATATGGCGATTTACGAAGCACTAGAACTCTATTGCTTCGATACGTAGACAACTGCAAACGCTATTTCCTAGCAAAGAAGTGTCGCATTCTCAATCTTTTGAAACGAATACGAGGTATACATAACAATCCACAATGAATATTATATCTTATCTTGAAACGTAGAAGTGAGATGCGATATCGCGATTTAAGAAGCATTAGATCTCTATTGCTACGATACGTAGACATCTGCAAACGTTATTTTCTAGCAAGGAAGTGTCGCACTTACATTCATTTGAAGTTTATACGAGGAATGCGTAACACTTCGCAATGAGTATTATATCTCGTCATGAAACATAGAAATGAGATGCGATATCGCGATTTAAGAAGCATTGCAACTCTATTGCTTCGATACGTAGACATCTGCAAACGCAACTTCCTAGCTAGGAAATGTCGCATTTACATTCAATTGAAGTGAATACGAGGTATACATAACACTGCACAATGAATATTACATCTTATTATGAAACACAGAAATGAGGTGCGATATCGCGATTTAAGAAGCATTACAATTCTATTGCTGCGATACGTAGACATCTGCCAACGCTATTTCCTCGCAAGGAAGTGTCGCATTTACATTCTTTTGAAGTGATTAGGAGGTATACATGACACTTCGCAATGAATATTATATCTTATCACGAAACATAGAAATGAGTTGCGATCTCTCCTTTTAAGAAGAATTAGAACTCCACTGCTTCGATACGTAGACATCTGTCAACGCTATTTCCTAGCAAGGAAGCGTCGCACTTACATTCATTTGAAGTGTATGCGAGGTATACATGACATTTCGAAATGAATATTATATCTTTTCATGAAACATAGAAATGAGATGCGATATCGCGTTTTGAGAAGCATTTGAACTCCATTGCTTCGATACGTACACATTTGGAAACGTAATTTCCTATAAAGCAAGTGACGCATTTACATTCATTTGAAGCGTAGATGAGGAATACATAACACTACGCAATAAATATTATATCTCATCATGAGACATAGAAATGAGATGCGATATCGCGTTTTAAGAAGCTTTAGAACTCTATTGCTTCGATACGTAGACATCTGGAAACGTAATTTCCTAGAAAGGAAGTGTCGCATTTACATTCATTTGAAGTGTGTGCGAGGTATACATAACACTGCACAATGATTATTATATCTTATCTCGAAACACAGAAATGAGATGCGATATCGCGATTTAAGAAGCATTAGAACTCTATTGCTGCGATACGTAGTCATCTGGAAACGTTATTTCTTAGAAAGGAAGCGTCGCATTTACATTCATTTGAAGTGTAGACGAGGAATACATAACACTTCGCGATGAATATTATATCTTATCATGAAACATAGAAATGGGATGCAGAATCCCGTCTTAAGAAGCAGTAGAACACTATTGCTTCGATTCGTAGGCATCTGCAAACGCTTTTTCCCAGCAATGAAGTGTCGCACTTACATTCATTTGAAGTGTGTGCGAGGTATAAGTGGCACTTCGCAATGAATATTATATCCTATCATGAAACATAGAAATGAGATGCGATATCGCGTTTTGAGAGCCATTAGAACTCTATTGCTACGATACGTAGACTACTGCAAACGCTACATCCTAGCATGGAAGTGTCGCATTTACATTCTTTTGAAGTGAATACGAAGTATACATGACACTCCGCAATGTGTATTATATCTTATCATGAAACATAGAAATGGGGAGCGATTTCGCGCTTTAAGAAGCATTAGAACTCTATTGCTACGATACGTAGTAATCTGCAAACGCTACTTCCTTGCAAGGAAGTGTCGCATTTACGTTCTTTTGAAGTGAATACGAGATATACACAACAGTCCACAATGAATATTATATCTTATCATGAAACATAGGGATCAGATGCGATATCCCGTTTTAAGAAGCATTAGAACTCTATCGCATCGATACGTAGACATCTGCAAACGCTATTTCCTAGCAAGGAAGTATCGCATTTACATTCATTTTAAGTGTATGCGAGGTATAAGTGACACTTCGCAATAAATATCATATCTTATCATGAAACATAGAAATGAGATGAGATATCGTGTTTAAGAAGCGATAGAACTCTGTTGCTACGATACGTAGCAATCAGCAAACGCTATTTCCTAGCAAGGAAGTGTAGCATTTACATTCTTTCGAAGTGTAGAGAAGGTATACATAACACTTCGCAATGAATATTATATCTTATCATGAAACGGAACTGAGGTGCGATATCGCGTTTTAGGAAGCATTACAACTATATTGCTTCGATACGTAGACATCTGGAAACGCTATTTCCTAGGAAGGGAGCGTCGCATTTACATTCATTTGAAGTGTATGCGAGGTGTACATGACAATTCGCAATGATTATTATATATTATCACGAAACATAGAAGTGAGATGCGATATCGCGTTTTGAGAAGCATTAGAACACTAATGCTACGATACGTAGACATCTGCAAACTCTATTTCCTAGCAGGGAAGCGTCGCATTTTCATTCATTTGAAGTGTAGACGAGATATACATAACACTGCACAACGAATATTATACCTTATCATGAAATATAGAAATGAGATACGATATCGCGTTTTGAGAAGCATTAGAACTCTATTGCTTCGATACGTAGACATCTGCAAACGCTACCTCCTAGCATGGAAGTGTCGCATTTACATTCTTTTAAAAGGAATGCGAGGTATACATGACACTTCGCAGTGAATATTATATCTTATCATGAAACATAGAAGTGAGATGCGATATCGCGTTCTAAGAAGCATTAGAACTCTATTGCTTCGATACGTTGACATCCGCCAGCGCTATTGCCTAGAAAGGAAGTGTCGCATTTACATTCATTTGAAGTGTGGACGAGGAATACATAACGCTTCGCAATGAATATTATATCTTTTCATGAAACGTTGAAATGAGATGCGATATCTCGATTTAAGAAGCATTAGAACTCTATTGCTTCGATACGCAGGCATCTGCAAACGCCATTTCCTAGCAAGGATGTGTCGCATTTACATTCTTTTGAATTGTATGCGAGGTATACATGACACTTCCTAATGAATATTATATCTTATCACGAAACATAGAAATGAAATGCGATATCGCGATTTAAGAAGCATTAGAACTCTATTGCTTCGATACGTAGACATCTGCAAACCCTACTTCCTAGCAAGGAAGCGTCTCATTTACGTTCTTTTGAAGTGTATGCGGGATATACGTGACACTACGCAATGAATATTATATCTTAACATGAAACATAGAAATGCGATGCGATTTCACGTTTTAACACATTGCGGACGGGTGACGAGATATCTCGTTTTTAGAAAACTAAACATTGCGAACGGGTCACGATATATCTCGTTTTCACGTTTTTTTTATTCAGTCGGCAACTGAGCAAGGAGCTGCAAATGTTTCTGTTACGTTACGATGGTATCGAAGTCTCTCGCATTCCGAAACCAAGGCGAAACAACTGAATCATTCCTTAAATTTAAGAAAAAGCAGTCATTATTGTGTAACGTCCGCCGAATCTCGCGGTACCACCTTCACCCCCCGGTAGAGCCACACGCATCGCCTGTCGCCACAACAAAGACGAGCTTACCGAGTATACGATCGCCGAGCTAAGGCAGCCACCCCCGCAACCAGGAGTTGGGTCACACGACCGCGCTACGACGCGTGCCTTCCAGACAGCTGGAGCACGACCGAGGCACAGCCTCCGCACGAGGACCATTCCACGTATCAGGAAGAGTCGCCCGCCGTTACGCACCCGTACCCATACTTTGCATACCATTATAATTATAATTAAGCGAATCCTAGAACTTAAGCACACGGCATTCCATGTACGCACACGACACAACACACACAACCTAGCATAAGGCGTTTCATGTGTTATTCTAATTTTTAAGATCATAATTAATCGTAATAAGAAGTAAGCGCAGCGCCCGATGCGCGCGGCTCACGCCGAACGCGCGCGCCCTACCACGACCGTCCCCCCACTCCGTGGGCCGAGCGTCCGCCCCACTCTGGGGACCTGCGACTCGCGCGCCCCGCGATCCGAGGAGGTCGCGGGCCCGCGAGCTGATAGTCAGTACGAGTCATCCGCTCCAAGCGAGCGGACCTCCCTCAAATCCAATCTCTAGTTCGAGCCATTCGCTCCAAGCGAGCACTCCTTTATCATAATCCAATCTTACTATTTCAACTTAAACTCTAATTCAATTCAAGTCCTTATTCTAAACTCTAATTATCGTATCCTAGTACTTAGTCAACTTTAGCATAGGGAAGTATCAGTGTAAGCTTAGTTTTATTTAGAATATACTTTATGTTTACCAGTACTACAATTCTCATCATTCTAAATATTCCTTGCCTTATTATTATTATAAATTCATTCATTGCGAAGTTTTCTACGAGTTCACGCGTCTTCAAGAACATTCACAAGCTCCGAACTTTAGTCAAACTTGGTAATCGATCAGTTATAGCCGATCGCCGCTTAGCTGCATCGACCCACAGCGAGGCTAGAGCAAGGACACTCGTCGATTTTCCATATTTCTGGACCGGTAAACTAGAGCGGACCGACGCTTAGTGGACCCGTATCTGGACTTTTGGAAACCGACTCGAATGCGTCATTCCGGTACAACTAAACAAACTCGTCGCGCGGGAAGGAAGAACTTCTTGCGTTCACTTGTGCGCGGATACGTTGGTACAGCCGTGTGCATATACCACTGCAACGTCTCATCTTCCGCCGCACGCCGATCGGACAGCCGTCCCGCACCGCCGCATCCATCGCCGATCCGCTTGTCCGAGCCGATCCATTCCCGAGGTCAGCCCACCTGGGTACTCCTCCCGCTGACAATCACGCCTCACCGACCGTATGCAGGGATTATACCTGAGGGCGATCCGTGCCGACGACGATACCTGCAACAAGGGTACTAAAAATTAGCAGCTGTCAAGACATCAAAGCTAAGGTCATATTTTCTTATCCGCGTTCGTGCCTTTTGATACGTGTTTCTCGAGCCAGAAAGAACCCGGTCTTCGTTGCAATTCCGCGAGCCGAACCGTTCGAGGCTGCGTGTCGCTCCCGGTAAACGATAAGTTTTCGCGACCCGTGACGTGACAATAGCCATTGCCGGCTGATCTGTGCGGATCGTCGTACGTATCGTATCTTTTAAAGTGTTTCATTGATCTGCATTTTAGGATTTCAAACTTCGTGTTTTAAAATTGGAAGGTAATAGTTTTTTGAGTACTATCTATATTTTCAATCAACCTGTTACTGATAATTGATAACAAAAACTTATTTTATGAATTAGCCCTCTATAAAAGCAGCGAAATGACGCATAGATGTAATGAAAACAGATATACACATATATGAACTATATGTATACTATTATTTGAAAATACTAAATGCAAATTAAGTAAAATGCGTATCCACTTCCTGTCACATGCCAAGCATGTTTTTGGAGCGTTCGAAAATCTGCGATCCGTGAGGGATCATCACAGAAATGAGATGCCATACGGCGATTTAAGAAGCATTAGAACACTATTGCTTCGATACGTAGACATCTGCCAACGCTATTTCCTCGCAAGGAAGTGTCGCATTTACATTCAGTTGAAGTGTATGCGAGGTATACAAGACACTAGGCAATGAATATTATATCTTATCATGAAACATAGAAATGAGATGCGATATCGCGTTTTGAGAAGCAGTGGAAATCAATTGCTACGATACGTAGACATTTGCAAACGCTATTTCCTAGCAACGAGGTGTAGCAATTACATTCTTTTGAAGTGTAGACGAGGAATACATAACACTACACAATGAATATTATATCTTATCATGAAACATAGGAATGAGATGCGATGTGGCGTTCTTAGAAGCATTAGGACTCTATTGCTTCGATACGTAGACATCTAGAAACGCTACTTCCTAGCCAGAATGTTTCGCATTTACATTCATTTGATGTGTATGCGAGGTATACATAACACTTCGCAAGGAATATTACATCTTAAGATGAGACATAGAAATGAGATGCGATATCGCGTTTTAAGATGCATTGGAATTCAATTGCTTCGATACGTATGCATCTGCAGACGCTACTTCCTAGCAAGGAAGTGTCGTATTTACATTCTTTTGAAGTGAATATGAAGTATACATGACACTCCGCAATGAATATTACATCTTATCATGATTCATAGAAATGAGATGCGATATCGCGTTCTAAGAAGGATTAGAAATCTAATGCTACGACACGTAGATATCTGCAAACGCTATTTCCAAGCAAGGAAGTGTCGCATTTACATTCGAGTGCAGTGAATACGAGGTATACATAACACTGCACAATGAATATTATATCTTATCACAAAACATAGAAATGAGATGCGATATCTCGTTTTAAGAAGCACTAGAACGCTGTTGCTTGGATACGTAGACATCTCTGATCCCTATATCCTAGCAAGGTAGTGCCGCATTTATATTCATTTGATGTGTATGCGAGGTATACATGACACTTCGGAATGAATATTATATCTTATCATGAAACATAGAATAGAGATGCGATATCGCGTTTTAAGAAGCATTAGGACTCTATTGCTACGATACGTAGACATCTGGAAACGACAATTCCTAGAAAGGAAGTGTCGCATTTACATTCATTTGAAGTGTATGCGAGGTATACATGACACTTCGCAATAAATATTATATCTTATCAGGAAACATAGAAATGAGATGCGATATCGCGTTTTGAGATGCAATAGAAATCTAATACTACGATACGCAGACACCTGCAAACGCTATTTCCTAGCAAGGAAGTGTCGCATTTGCAATCTTTTGAGGTGAATACGAGGTATACATAACACTCCAGAATGAACATTATATCTTATCATGAAACACAGAAATGAAATGCGATATGGCGATTTAAGAAGCATTGGAACTCTATTGCTTCGATACGTAGACATCTGTAAACGCTATTTCCTAGCAAGGAAGTGTCGCATTTACATTCATTTGAAGTGTATGCGTGGTATATATGCCACTACGCAATGAATATTATATCTTATCATGAAACATAGAAGAGATATGCGATATCGCGATATAAGAAGCCTTAGAACTCTATTGCATTTATACGTAGACATCTGCAAACGCTACTTCCTAGCAAGGAAGTGTCGCATATACATTCATTTGAAGTGCATGCGAGATATACATAACACTCCACGATGAATTCTATACCTTATCACGAAGCATAGAAATTAGATGCTATATCGCGATTTAAGAAGCATTAGAAATCTATTGCTACTATACGTAGGCATCTGCAAACGCTATTTCGTAGCATGCAAGTGTCGTAAATACATTCTTTTGGATTGAATACGAGGTAAACATGACACTTCGCAATGAATATTATAACTTATCATGAAACACAGAAATGAGATGCGATATGGCGATTTAAGAAGCATAAGAACTCTATTGCTTCGATACGTAGACATTAGCCAACGCTATTTCCTAGCAATGAAGTGTCGCATTTAAATTCATGTGAAGTGTATGCGAGTTATACAAGACACTTCGCAATGAATATTATATCTTATCATGCAACATAGAAATGATATGCGGTATCGCGATTTAGGAAGCGTTAGAACTCTATTTCATCGATACGTAGACATCTGCAAACGCTACTTCTTACCAAGGTAGTGTCGCATTTACATTCTTTTAAAGTGAAAACGAGGTATACATGACACTCCGCAATGAATATTATATCTTATCATGAAACAAAGAAATGAGCTGCGATATCGCGTTTCAAGAAGCATTATAATTCTATTGTTTCGGTACGTAGACATCTAACATCGCTATATCCTAGCAAGGAAGTGTCGCATTTACATTCTTTTGAAGTGAGTACGAGGTATACATGACACTTCGCAAAGAATATTATATCTTATCATGAAACATAGAAATGAGATGCGCTATGGCGTTTTAAGAAGCATTTGAAATCTATTGCGACGATACGTAGATAACTGCAAACGCTATTTCCTAGCAAGGAAGTGTCGCATTTACATTCTTTTGAAGTGAATACGAGGTACACATGACACTTCGCAATGAATATTATACCTTATTAGGAAACATAGAAATGAAAAGCGATATCGCGATTTAAGAAGCAATAGAACTCTATTGCTTCGATACGGAGACATCTGCAAACGCTATTTCCTAGAATGGAAGTGTAGCATTTACATTCTTATGAAGTGAATACGAGGAATACATAACACTCCACAATGAATGTTATACCTTATCATGAAGCATAGAAATGAGGTGCTATATCGCGATCTAAAAGGCATTAGAAAACTATTGCTTCGATACGGAGACATCTGCAAACGCTATTTCCAAGGAAGGAAGTGTCGCACTTACATTCATTTGAAGTGAATATGAGGTGTACATCACACACCACAATGAATATTATATCTTATCATGAAACATAGGATTGAGATGCGATATCGCGATTTAAAAAGCATTAGAACTCTATTGCTGCGAAACGTAGATATCTGCGAACGACATTTAATAGAAAGGAAGTGTCGCAGTTACATTCTTTTGAAGTGAATACGAGGTATACATAACACTCCATAATGAATATTACATCTTAACACGAAACAGAATTGAGATGCGATATCGCGTTTTAAGTAGCATTAGAACTCTATTGCTTCGATACGCAGACATCTGCAAACGCTATTTCCAAGCAAGGAAGTGTCGCATTTACATTCTTAGGAAGTGTAGACGAGGTATATATAACACTCCACAATGAATAATATATCTTATCATGAAACATAGAATTGAGGATCGATTCGCGTGTTAAGAAGCATTAGAACTATATTGCTGCGATACGTAGACATCTGCAGACGCTACTTCCTAGCAAGGAAGTGTCGCATTTACATTCTTTTAAAGTGAAAACGAGGTATACATGACACTCCGCAATGAATATTATATCTTATCATGAAACAAAGAAATGAGCTGCGATATCGCGTTTCAAGAAGCATTATAACTCTATTGTTTCGGTACGTAGACATCTGACATCGCTATATCCTAGCAAGGAAGTGTCGCATTTACATTCTTTTGAAGTGAGTACGAGGTATACATGACACTTCGCAAAGAATATTATATCTTATCATGAAACATATAAATGAGATGCGCTATGGCGTTTTAAGAAGCATTTGAAATCTATTGCGACGATACGTAGATAACTGCAAACGCTATTTCCTAGCAAGGAAGTGTCGCATTTACATTCTTTTGAAGTGAATACGAGGTATACATGACACTTCGCAATGAATATTATACCTTATTAGGAAACATAGAAATGAAAAGCGATATCCCGTTTCAAGAAGCATTAGAACTCTATTGCTACGATACGTAGACATCTGCAAACGCTATTTCCTAGCAAGGAAGTGTCGCATTTACATTCATTCGAAGTGAATACGAGGAATACGTGAAACTTCGCAATGAATATTATATCTTATCATGAAACATAGAAATGAGATGCGATATCTCGTTCTAAGAAGCATTTTAACTCTGTTGCTTGGATACGTAGACATTTGCCATCGCTATATCCTAGCAAGGAAGTGCCGCAGTTACATTCATTTGAAGTTTAGACGAGATATACATAGCACTGCACAATGAATATTATATCTTATCATGAAACATAGAAATGTGATGCGATATCTCACTTTGAGAAGCATTAGAACTCCAATGCTACGATACGTAGTCATCTGCAAACGCTATTTCCTAGCAATGAAGTGCCGCATTTACACTCATTTGAAGTGAATACGGGGTATACATAACACTCCACAATGAATATTATACCTTATCACGAAACATAGAGATGAAATGCGATATACAATAATATTATATCTTATAGTGAAACATTGAAATGAGATGCGGTATCGTGTTTTGAGAAGCATTAGAACTCTATTGCAACGATACGAAAACATCTGCAAACGACATTTCCTAGCAAAGTATTGTCGCACTTACATTCATTTGAAGTGTATGCGAGGTATACATGACACTTCGCAATGAATATTATATATTATCATGAGACATAGACATGCGATACGATATCGCGTTTTAACAAGCATTAGAACTCTATTGCTTCGAGACGTAGACATCTGCAAACGCTATTTCCTAGGAAAGAAGTGTGGCATTTACATTCATTTAAAGTGTAGACGAGGAATACGTAACACTTCGCAATGAATATTATATATTATCATGAGACATAGAAATGATATGCGATTTCGCGTTTTAAGTAGCATTAGAACTCTATTGCTTCGATACGGAGACATCTGCAATCGCTGTTTCCTAGCGAGGAAAGGTCGCATTTACATTCTTTTGTAGTGAATACGAGGTATACATATCACTGCACAAAGAATATTATATATTATCATGAGACCTAGAAATGAGATGTGTTATCGCGTTTTACGAGGCATTAGAACACTATTGTTTCGATACGTAGACATCTGGAAACGCAATTTCCTAGGAAGGAAGTGTCGCATTTACATTCCTTTGAAGGGAATACAACGTATACATAACACTCCACAATGAATATTATATCTTATCATGAAACATAGAAATGAGATGCGGTATCCCGTTTCAAGAAGCATTAGAACTCTATTGCTTGGATACGTTGACATCTGCAAACGCTATTTCCTAGGAACGAAGTGTCGCATTTACATTCATTTGAAGTGAATACGAGGTATACATGACACTTCGCAATGAACATAATACCTTATCATGAAACATAGAAATGAGGTGCATCTCGTTTTGAGAAGCATTCGAACTCTATTGTTTCGATACCTAGACAACTGGAAACGCTATTTCCTACCAAGTATGTGTCGCATTTACTTTCCTTTGAAGTGAATACGAGGTACACATGACACTTCGCAATGAATATTATATCTTATCATGAATCATAGAAATGAGATGCGATATCGCGTTTTAAGAAGCACTAGAACACAGTTTCTGCGATACGTAGACATGTGCAAACGCTATTTCCTAGCAATGAAGTGTCGCATTTACATTCATTTGAAGTGTATTCGAGGTGTAAGTGGCACTTCGCAATGAATATTATATCCTGTCATGAAACATAGAAATGAGATGCGATATCGCGATATAAGAATCACTACAACTCTATTGCTTCGATACGTATACATCTTTTAAACGCTTATTCCTAGCAAGGAAGTGTCGCATTTACATTCTTTTGATGTGAATACGAGGTATACATGACACTGCGCAATGAATATTATACCTTATCACGAAACATAGAAATGAGATGGGAGATCGCGATTTAAGAGGCATCAGAACTCAATAGCAACGATACGTAGACATCTGCAATCGGTATTTCCTAGCAAGGAAGTGTCGCATTTACATTCTTTTGATGTGAATACGAGGTATACATGACACTCCGCAATGAATATTATATCTTATCATGATACACAGAAATGAGATGCGATATGGCGATTTAAGAAGCATTAGAACTCTATTGCTTCGATACGTAGACATAAGCAAACGCTATTTCCCAGCAAGGAAGTGTCGCACTCACATGCTTTTGAAGTGAATGCAAGGTATACATGCCACTTCGCAATGAATATTATATCTTATCATGAAACATAGAAATGAGATGCGATATCGCGTTTTAAGAAGCATTAGGACACTATTGCTTCGATACGTAGACATCTGCAAACGCTACTTCCTGGCAAGGAAGCGTCGCACTTACATTCTTAGGAGCGAATACGAGGTATACATGACACTTAGCAATGAATATTATGCCTTATCATGAAACATAGAAATGAGATGCGATATCTCGTTTTAAAAAACATTAAAACTCCATTGCTTCGATTCGTAGATGTCTGCAAACGCTACGTCCTAGCAAGAAAGTATTGCATTTACATTCTTTTGAAGTGAATACGAGGTATACATGACACTTCGCAATGAATATTATGCCTTATCATGAAACATAGAAATGACATGCGATATCTCGTTTTAAGAAACATTAGAACTCCATTGCTTCGATTCGTAGATGTCGGCAAACGCTAAGTCCTAGCAAGAAAGTATCGCATTTACATTCTTTTGTAGTGAATACGATGTATACATAACACTCCATAATGAATATTATATCTTGCTGTGAAACGTAGAAATGAGATGCGATATCAAGTTTTAAGAAGCACTAGAACTCTAATGCTACGATACGTAGACATCTGCAAACGCTATTTCCTAGCAAGGAAGTGTCGCATTTACATTCCTTTGAAGTGGATACGAGGTATACATTACACTTCGCAATGAATATTATATCTCACTGTGAAACATAGAAATGAGATGCGATATCAAGTTTTAAGAAGCATTAGAACTCTATTCCTTCGATACGTAGACATCTACAAACGCTATTTCCTGGCAAGGAAGTGTCGCATTTAAATTTTTTTGAAGTGAATACGAGGTATACATGACACTTCGCAATGAATGTTATATCTTATCGTGAAACATAGAAATGAGATGCGAAATCTCGTTTTAAGAAGCATTAGAACTCTACTGCTTCGATACGGAGACATCTGCTATCGCTATTTCCTAGCAAGGAAGTGTCGCATTTACATTCATTTGAAGTGAATACGAGGTATACATGACACTTCGCAATGAATATTATAACTTGCAGGAAACATAGAAATGAGATGCGATATCGCGAATTAAGAAGCACTGGAACACTATTGCTTCGATACGTAGACATCTGCAAAAGCTATTTAATAGAAAGGAAGAGTCGCACTCACATTCTTTTGAAGTCAATGCGAGGTATACATAAATCTCCACAATGAATATTATATCATGTCATGAAATATAGGAAAGAGATACGATATCACGATAATAGAAGCATTAGAAAACTATTGCTTCGATACGGAGACATCTGCAGACGCTATTTCCGAGGAAGGAAGTGTCGTATTTACATTCTTTTGAAGTGAATACGAGGTATACATAACACTCCACAATGAATGTTATATCTCATCATGATACATAGAAATGAGATGCAATATCGCGATTTAAAAAGCATTAGAAATCTATTGCTACGATACGTAGACATCTGCAAACGCTATTTCATATCAAGGAAGTGTTTCACTTACACTCTTTTGAAGTGCTTACGAGGTATACATAACAGTCCACAATGAATATTATATCGTATCATGAAACATAGTAATGAGATGCGATATCGCGATTTAAGAAGCACTGGAACACTATTGCTTCGATACGTAGACGTCTGCAAACGCTATTTAATAGCAAGGAAGTGTCGCGTTTACATTTTTTTGAAGTGAATACGAGGAATACATAACACTCCATAATGAATATTATACCTTATCATGAAACATAGAAATGAGGTGCTATACCGCGATCTAAAAAGCATTAGAACTCTATTGCTTCGATACGTAGACATCTGCAAACGCTTTTTCCCAGCAAGGAAGTGTCGCATTTACATTTATTCGAAGTGTATGCGAGGTGTACAAGACACTTCGCAATGAATATTGTATCTTATCATGAAACATACAAATGAGATGCGATATCGCTCTTTAAGAAGCATTAGAACACTATTGCTACGATACGTAGACATCTGGAAAAGCTATTTCCTAGCAAGAAAGTGTCGCATTTACATTCTTTTTAAGTGTAGACGAGATATGCATAACCCTCCTCAATGAATATTATGTCCTATCATGAAACATAGAAATGAGATGCGATATCGCGTCTTAAGTAGCATTAGAGCTCTATTGCTATGATACGTATACATCTACAAACGCTATTACCTAGCAAGGAAGTGTCGCATTTACAGTCATTTGAAGTGTACACGAGAAGTACATAAAACTTCGCAATGAATATTATATCTTATCACGAGACATAGAAATGAGATGCGATATCCCGTTTTAGGAAGCATTAGAACTCTGTTGCTTCGATACGTAGACATCTGCAAATGCTATTTCCAAGCAAGGAAGTTTCGCACTTACATTATTCTGAAGTGAATACGAGGTATATATAACACAGCACAATGAATATTATATCTTATCATGGAACATAGGAATGAAATTCGATATCGCTATTTAAGAAGCATTAGAACCCTATTGCTTCGATACGTAGACACCTGTAAACGCTACTTTCTTGCTAGGAAGTGTCGTATTTACATTCTTTTGATGTGAATACGAGGTATACATGGCACTTCGCAATGAATATTATATCTTATCATGAAACATAGAAATGAGATGCGATGTCGCATTTTAAGAAGCATTAGAACTCTATTGCTTCGTTACGTAGACATCTGCAAACACAAATTCCTATCAATGAAGTGTCGCATTTACATTCATTTAAAGTAAATACGAGGTATACATAACAGTCCACAGTGACTACTATATCTAATCATGAAACATAGAAATGAGGTGCTATATAGCGATCTAAAAAGCATTAGAACTCATTTGCTACGATACGTAGACATCTGCAGACGCTATTTCGTAGCAGGGAAGTGTCGCATTTACATTCCTTTGAAGTGAATGCGAGGTATACATAACACTGTACAAAGAACATTGTATCATATCATAAAACGTAGAAATGAGATGCGATATGGCGATTTTAGAAGCATTAGATCTCAATTTCTAGGATACGTAGACATCTGCAGACGCTATTTCCTAGCAAGCAAGTGTCGCATTTACATTCTTCTGAAGTGTATGCGAGGTATAAGTGATACTTCGCAATGAATACTATATCTTATCATGAAACATAGAAACGAGATGCGATATCCCGTTTCAAGAAGCATTAGAACTCTATTGCTTCGATACGTAGACATCTGCAAACGCTATTTCCGAGCAGGGATGTGTCGCATTTACATTCATTTGAAGTGAAGACGAGGAATACGTGATACTTCGCAATGAATAGTATATCTTACCATGAAACATAGGAATGAGATGCGATATTCCGTTTTAAGAAGGATTAGAACTCTATTGCTTCGATACGGAGACATCTGCAAACGCTATTTCCTAGCAAGGAAGTGTCGCATTTACATTGATTTGAAGTGAATACGAGGTATACGTGACACTTTGCAATGAATGATATATCTTATCATGAAGCATAGAAATGAGATGCGATATCGCGAATTAAGCAGCATTAGAACACTATTGCTTCGATACGTACACATCTGCAAACGCTATTTCCTAGCAAGGAAGTGTAGCATTTACATTCTTTTGAAGTGAATATGAGGTATACATGACACTTGGCAATTAATATTGTATCTAATCATGAAACATAGAAATGAGATGCGATATCGCTATCTAAGAAGCAGTAGATCTCTATTGCTTCGATACGTAGACATCCGCCAGCGCTATTTCCTAGCAAGGAAGTGTCGCATTTACATTCATTTGAAGTGTATGCGAGGTATACAAGACACTTCGCAATGAATACTATACCTTATCATGAAACGTAGAAATGAGACGCGATATCGCATATTGAGAAGCATTAGAACTCTAATGCTACGATACGTAGACATCTGCAAACGCTAATTCCTAGCAAGGGAGTGTCGCCTTTACATTCTTTTGAGGTGAATACGAGGCATACATAACATTCCACAGTGAAAATTATATCTTATCCTAAAACATAGAAATGAGATGCGATATCTCGTTTTAAGAAACATTAGAACTCAATTGCTATGATACGCAGATATCTGCAGACTCTTTTTCCTAGGAAGGAAGTGTCGCATTTACATTCATTTAGGGTGTATGCGAGGTATACAAGACACTTCGCAATGAATATTATATCTTGTCATGAGACATAGAAATGTGATGCGATATCGCGTTTTAAGAAGCATTAGAACTAAATTGCTACGATGCGTAGATATCTGCAAGCGCTACTTCCTAGGGAGGAAGTGTCGCACTTACATTCCTTTGAAGTGAATACGAGGTATACATGTCACTTCGGAATGAATATTATATCTTGTCATGAAACATAGAAATGAGATTCCATATCACTTTTTAAGAAGCATTGGAACTCTATTTCTTCGTTACTTAGACATCTGCCAACGCTATTTGATAGGAATGAAGTGTCGCCTTTTAATTCGTTTGAAGTGTATGCGAGGTATACATGACACTTCGCAATGAATATAATATATTATCATGAAACATAGAAATGAGATGCGATATGGCGATTTAAGAAGCAGTAGATCTCTATTGCTTCGATACGTAGACATCTGCCAACGCTATTTCCTAGCAAGGAAGTGTCGCATATACATTCATTTTAAGTGTATGCGAGGTATACAGGACACTTCGCAATGAATATTATATCTTATCATGAAACATAGAAATGAGATGCGATATCGCGATTTAAGAAGCATTAGGACTCTATTGCTTCGATACGGAGACATCTGCAGACGCTATTTCCGAGGAAGGAAGTGTCGTATTTACATTCTTTTGAAGTGAATACGAGGTATACATAACACTCCACAATGAATGTTATATCTCATCATGATACATAGAAATGAGATGCAATATCGCGATTTAAAAAGCATTAGAACTCTACTGCTTCGATACGGAGACATCTGCTATCGCTATTTCCTAGCAAGGAAGTGTCGCATTTACATTCATTTGAAGTGAATACGAGGTATACATGACACTTCGCAATGAATATTATAACTTGCAGGAAACATAGAAATGAGATGCGATATCGCGAATTAAGAAGCACTGGAACACTATTGCTTCGATACGTAGACATCTGCAAAAGCTATTTAATAGAAAGGAAGAGTCGCACTCACATTCTTTTGAAGTCAATGCGAGGTATACATAAATCTCCACAATGAATATTATATCATGTCATGAAATATAGGAAAGAGATACGATATCACGATAATAGAAGCATTAGAAAACTATTGCTTCGATACGGAGACATCTGCAGACGCTATTTCCGAGGAAGGAAGTGTCGTATTTACATTCTTTTGAAGTGAATACGAGGTATACATAACACTCCACAATGAATGTTATATCTCATCATGATACATAGAAATGAGATGCAATATCGCGATTTAAAAAGCATTAGAAATCTATTGCTACGATACGTAGACATCTGCAAACGCTATTTCATATCAAGGAAGTGTTTCACTTACACTCTTTTGAAGTGCTTACGAGGTATACATAACAGTCCACAATGAATATTATATCGTATCATGAAACATAGTAATGAGATGCGATATCGCGATTTAAGAAGCACTGGAACACTATTGCTTCGATACGTAGACGTCTGCAAACGCTATTTAATAGCAAGGAAGTGTCGCGTTTACATTTTTTTGAAGTGAATACGAGGAATACATAACACTCCATAATGAATATTATACCTTATCATGAAACATAGAAATGAGGTGCTATACCGCGATCTAAAAAGCATTAGAACTCTATTGCTTCGATACGTAGACATCTGCAAACGCTTTTTCCCAGCAAGGAAGTGTCGCATTTACATTTATTCGAAGTGTATGCGAGTTGTACAAGACACTTCGCAATGAATATTGTATCTTATCATGAAACATACAAATGAGATGCGATATCGCGTTTTGAGAAGCACTAGAACTCTATTGCTACGATACGTAGATATCTGCAGACGCTATTTCCTAGCAAGGAAGTATCGCATTTACATTCCTTTGAAGTGAATACGAGGTATATATAACACTCCACAATGAATATTATATTTTATCGGGAAACATAGAAATGTGGATCGATTCGCGTTTTAAGAAGCATTAGAACTCTATTGCTACGATACATTGACATCTGCAGACGCTAATTCCTAGCAAGGAAGAGTCGCATTTACATTCTTTTGAAGTGAATACGAGGTTTACATGATACTTCGCATTGATTATTATATCATCACGAAACATTGAAATGAGATGCGATATCGCGTTTTAAGAAGCATTAGAACTCTATTGTTGCGATACGTAGACATCTGGAAACGCTATTTCATATCAAGGAAGTGTTGCACTTACACTCTTTTGAAGTGCTTACGAGGTATACATAACAGTCCACAATGAATATTATTTCGTATCATGAAAAATAGTAAAGAGATGCGATATCGCGATTTAAGAAGCACTGGAACTCTATTGCTTCGATACGTAGACGTCTGCAAACGCTATTTAATAGCAAGGATGTGTCGCATTTACATTTATTCGAAGTGTATGCGAGGTGTACAAGACACTTCGCAATGAATATTGTATCTTATCATGAAACATACAAATGAGATGCGATATCGCGTTTTGAGAAGCATTAGAACTCTATTGCTACGATACGTAGATATCTGCAGACCCTATTTCCTAGCAAGGAACTGACGTATTTACATTCATTTGAAGTGTAGACGAGAAATACTTGACAGTTCGCAACGAATATTATACCTTATCATGAGACATAGAAATGAGATGCGATATCCCGTTTCAAAAAGCTTTAGAACTCTATTGCTACGATACATTGACATCTGCAGACGCTAATTCCTAGCAAGGCAGTGTCGCATTTGCATTTTTTTGAAGTGAATGCGAGGTATGCATAATACCCCACAATGAATATTATATCTTATCACGAGACATAGAAATGAGATGCGATATCCCGTCTTAAGAAGCATCAGATCCCTATTGATTCGATACGTAGTCATCTGCAAACGCTATTTCAAAGCAAGGGAGTGTCGCATTTGCATTCTTTTGAAGTGAGTACGAGGTATGCATAATACTCCACATTGAATATTATATCTTATCATGAAACATTGGAATGAGATGCGATATCGCTCTTTAAGAAGCATTAGAACACTATTGCTACGATACGTAGACATCTGGAAAAGCTATTTCCTAGCAAGAAAGTGTCGCATTTACATTCTTTTTAAGTGTAGACGAGATATGCATAACCCTCCTCAATGAATATTATGTCCTATCATGAAACATAGAAATGAGATGCGATATCGCGTCTTAAGTAGCATTAGAGCTCTATTGCTATGATACGTATACATCTACAAACGCTATTACCTAGCAAGGAAGTGTCGCATTTACAGTCATTTGAAGTGTACACGAGAAGTACATAAAACTTCGCAATGAATATTATATCTTATCACGAGACATAGAAATGAGATGCGATATCCCGTTTTAGGAAGCATTAGAACTCTGTTGCTTCGATACGTAGACATCTGCAAATGCTATTTCCAAGCAAGGAAGTTTCGCACTTACATTATTCTGAAGTGAATACGAGGTATATATAACACAGCACAATGAATATTATATCTTATCATGGAACATAGGAATGAAATTCGATATCGCTATTTAAGAAGCATTAGAACCCTATTGCTTCGATACGTAGACACCTGTAAACGCTACTTTCTTGCTAGGAAGTGTCGTATTTACATTCTTTTGATGTGAATACGAGGTATACATGACACTTCGCAATGAATATTATATCTTATCATGAAACATAGAAATGAGATGCGATGTCGCATTTTAAGAAGCATTAGAACTCTATTGCTTCGTTACGTAGACATCTGCAAACACAAATTCCTATCAATGAAGTGTCGCATTTACATTCATTTAAAGTAAATACGAGGTATACATAACAGTCCACAGTGACTACTATATCTAATCATGAAACATAGAAATGAGGTGCTATATAGCGATCTAAAAAGCATTAGAACTCATTTGCTACGATACGTAGACATCTGCAGACGCTATTTCGTAGCAGGGAAGTGTCGCATTTACATTCCTTTGAAGTGAATGCGAGGTATACATAACACTGTACAAAGAACATTGTATCATATCATAAAACGTAGAAATGAGATGCGATATGGCGATTTTAGAAGCATTAGATCTCAATTTCTAGGATACGTAGACATCTGCAGACGCTATTTCCTAGCAAGCAAGTGTCGCATTTACATTCTTCTGAAGTGTATGCGAGGTATAAGTGATACTTCGCAATGAATACTATATCTTATCATGAAACATAGAAACGAGATGCGATATCCCGTTTCAAGAAGCATTAGAACTCTATTGCTTCGATACGTAGACATCTGCAAACGCTATTTCCGAGCAGGGATGTGTCGCATTTACATTCATTTGAAGTGAAGACGAGGAATACGTGATACTTCGCAATGAATAGTATATCTTACCATGAAACATAGGAATGAGATGCGATATTCCGTTTTAAGAAGGATTAGAACTCTATTGCTTCGATACGGAGACATCTGCAAACGCTATTTCCTAGCAAGGAAGTGTCGCATTTACATTGATTTGAAGTGAATACGAGGTATACGTGACACTTTGCAATGAATGATATATCTTATCATGAAGCATAGAAATGAGATGCGATATCGCGAATTAAGCAGCATTAGAACACTATTGCTTCGATACGTACACATCTGCAAACGCTATTTCCTAGCAAGGAAGTGTAGCATTTACATTCTTTTGAAGTGAATATGAGGTATACATGACACTTGGCAATTAATATTGTATCTAATCATGAAACATAGAAATGAGATGCGATATCGCTATCTAAGAAGCAGTAGATCTCTATTGCTTCGATACGTAGACATCCGCCAGCGCTATTTCCTAGCAAGGAAGTGTCGCATTTACATTCATTTGAAGTGTATGCGAGGTATACAAGACACTTCGCAATGAATACTATACCTTATCATGAAACGTAGAAATGAGACGCGATATCGCATATTGAGAAGCATTAGAACTCTAATGCTACGATACGTAGACATCTGCAAACGCTAATTCCTAGCAAGGGAGTGTCGCCTTTACATTCTTTTGAGGTGAATACGAGGCATACATAACATTCCACAGTGAAAATTATATCTTATCCTAAAACATAGAAATGAGATGCGATATCTCGTTTTAAGAAACATTAGAACTCAATTGCTATGATACGCAGATATCTGCAGACTCTTTTTCCTAGGAAGGAAGTGTCGCATTTACATTCATTTAGGGTGTATGCGAGGTATACAAGACACTTCGCAATGAATATTATATCTTGTCATGAGACATAGAAATGTGATGCGATATCGCGTTTTAAGAAGCATTAGAACTAAATTGCTACGATGCGTAGATATCTGCAAGCGCTACTTCCTAGGGAGGAAGTGTCGCACTTACATTCCTTTGAAGTGAATACGAGGTATACATGTCACTTCGGAATGAATATTATATCTTGTCATGAAACATAGAAATGAGATTCCATATCACTTTTTAAGAAGCATTGGAACTCTATTTCTTCGTTACTTAGACATCTGCCAACGCTATTTGATAGGAATGAAGTGTCGCCTTTTAATTCGTTTGAAGTGTATGCGAGGTATACATGACACTTCGCAATGAATATAATATATTATCATGAAACATAGAAATGAGATGCGATATGGCGATTTAAGAAGCAGTAGATCTCTATTGCTTCGATACGTAGACATCTGCCAACGCTATTTCCTAGCAAGGAAGTGTCGCATATACATTCATTTTAAGTGTATGCGAGGTATACAGGACACTTCGCAATGAATATTATATCTTATCATGAAACATAGAAATGAGATGCGATATCGCGATTTAAGAAGCATTAGGACTCTATTGCTTCGATACGGAGACATCTGCAAACGCAATTTCCGAGCAAGGAGGTGTCGCATTTACATTCTCTTGAAGTGAATACGATGTATACATGACACTTCGCAATGAATATTATATCTTATAATGAAACATAGAAATGAGATGCGATATCGCGATTTAAGATGCATTAGAAATATATTGCTTCCATACGTAGACATCTGCAAACGCTATTACCTAGCAAGGAAGTGTCGCATTTACATTCATTTGAAGTGTATGCGAGGAATACATGACACTTCGCAATGGATATTATATCATATCATGAAACATACAAATGAGATGTGATATCGCGTTTTAAAAAGCATTAGAACTCTATTGCTTCTATAAGTAGGCATCTGCAAACGCTATTTCCTGCAAGGAAGTGTCGTATTTACATTCATTTGTGGTGTATGCGATGTATTCATTACACTTCGCAATGAATATCATATATTATCATGAAACATAGAAATGAGATGCGATATTGCGTTTTAAGAAGCATTAGAACTCTATTGCTTCTATAAGTAGGCATCTGCAAACGCTATTTCCAGCAAGGAAGTGTCGTATTTACATTCATTTGTGGTGTATGCGATGTATTCATGACACTTCGCAATGAATATCATATATTATCATGAAACATAGAAATGAGATGCGATATTGCGTTTTAAGAAGCGTTAGAACTCTATTGCTGCGATACGTAGATATCTGCAAACTCTATTTCCTAGGAAGGAAGTGTCGCATTTACATTCATTTGGAGTGAATACGAGGTATACATGACACTTCGCAATGAATATTATATCTTGTCATGAGACATAGAAATGTAATGCGACATGGCGTTTTAAGATGCATTAGAACACTATTGCTACGACACGTAGACATCTGCAAACGGTATCTAATAGCAAGGAAGTGTTGCACTTACATTCTTTTGAAGTGAATACGAGGTTATAATAACACTCCACAATGAATGTTATACCTTATCATGAAACATAGAAATGAGATGCGATATGGCGATTTAAGAAGCAGTAGATCTCTATTGCTTCGATACGTAGACATCTGCCAACGCTATTTCCTAGCAAGGAAGTGTCGCATTTACATTCATTTGAAGTGTATGCGAGGTATACAGGACACTTCGCAATGAATATTATATCTTATCATGAAACATAGAAATGAGATGCGATATCGCGATTTAAGAAGCATTAGGACTCTATTGCTTCGATACGTAGACATCTGCAAACGCAATTTCCGAGCAAGGAGGTGTCGCATTTACATTCTCTTGAAGCGAATACGAGGTATACATGACACTTCGCAATGAATATTATATCTTATAATGAAACATAGAAATGAGATGCTATATCGCGTCCTAAGGAGAATTAGAGCTCTATTTCTACGATACGTAGACATCTGCAGACGCTATTTCCTAGCAAGGAAGTGTCGCATTTACATTCTTTTGAAGTGTAGACGAGAGATACATATCACTGCACAATGAATATTATATCCTATCATGAAACATAGAAATGAGATGCGATATCGCGATTTAAGAAGCATTAGAATTCTAATGCTACGTTACGTAGACATCTGCAAACGCTATTTCCCAGCAAGGAAGTGTCGCATTTATATTCTTTTGAAGCGAATACGAGGTATACATAACGCTGCACAACGAATATTATATCTCATCATGAAACATAGAAATGAGATGCGATATCGCAATTTAAGCAGCATTAGAACTCTATTGCTTCGATACGTAGACATCTGGAAACGCTATTTCCTAGCAAGGAAGTGTCCCATTTACATTCTTTCGAAGTGAATACGAGGTATACACAACACTCCACAATGAATATTATATCTTATCATGAAACATAGAAATGTGATGCGATATCGCGTTTTAAGAAGCATTAGAACTAAATTGCTACGATGCGTAGATATCAGCAAACGCTACTTCCTAGCAAGGAAGTGTCGCACTTACATTCCTTTGAAGTGAATATGAGGTATACATGTCACTACGGAATGAATATTATATCTTATCATGAAACATAGAAATGCTAATGCCATATCACTTCTTAAGAAGCATTGGAACTCTATATCTTCGTTACTTAGACATCTGCCAACGCTATTTCCTAGGAATGAAGTGTCGCCTATTAATTCGTTTGAAGTGTATGCGAGGTATACTTGACACTTTGCAATGAATATTATATCTTATCATGGAACATAGAAATGAGGAGCGACATCGCGTTTTAAGAAGTATCAGAACTCTATTGCTATGATACGTAGACATCTGCAAACGTAATTTCCTAGAAAGGGAGTGTTGCATTTACATCCTTTTGAAGTGAATACGAGGTATACATAACACTGCACAATGAATGTTATATCTTATTACGAAACATAGAAATGAGATGCGATATGGCGATTTTAGAAGCATTAGAACTCTATTGCAACGATACGTAGATTTCTGCAAACGCTACTTCCTTGCAAGCAAGTGTCGCATTTACATTCCTCTGATGTGAATACGAGGTATACACAACACTTTGCAATGAATGATATATCTTATCATGAAGCATAGAAATGAGATGCGATATCGCGAATTAAGCAGCATTAGAACACTATTGCTTCGATACGTACACATCTGCAAACGCTATTTCCTAGCAAGGAAGTGTAGCATTTACATTCTTTTGAAGTGAATATGAGGTATACATGACACTTGGCAATTAATATTGTATCTAATCATGAAACATAGAAATGAGATGCGATATCGCTATCTAAGAAGCAGTAGATCTCTATTGCTTCGATACGTAGACATCCGCCAGCGCTATTTCCTAGCAAGGAAGTGTCGCATTTACATTCATTTGAAGTGTATGCGAGGTATACAAGACACTTCGCAATGAATACTATACCTTATCATGAAACGTAGAAATGAGACGCGATATCGCATTTTGAGAAGCATTAGAACTCTAATGCTACGATACGTAGACATCTGCAAACGCTAATTCCTAGCAAGGGAGTGTCGCCTTTACATTCTTTTGAGGTGAATACGAGGCATACATAACACTTCGCAATGTATATTATATCTTATCATGAAAGATAGAAATGAGATGCGATATCTCACCTTAAGAAACTTTGGAACTCTAATGCTGCGATACGAAGACATTTGCAAGCGCTACTTCCTAGCAAAGAAGTGTCGCATTTACACTCTCTTGAGGTGAATACAATGTATACATAACACTGCACAATGAATATTATATCTTATCATGAAACATAGAAATGAGATGCGATTTGGCGTTTTGAGAAGCATTAGAAGTCTAATGCTACGATACGTAGACATTTGCAAGCGCTATTTCCTAGCAATGAACTGTCGCATTTACATTCTTTTCAAGTGAATACGAGGTATACATGACACTCCGCAATGAATATTATATCTTGTCATGAAACATAGAAATGAAATGCGACATCTCGTTTAAAGGAGCATTAGAACTCTATTGTTTCGATACCTAGACATCTGGAAACTCTATTTCCTTCCAAGGAGGTGTCGCATTTACATTCAGTTGAAGTGTATGCGAGGTATACATGACACTTCGCAATGAATATTATTTCTTATCATGAGACATGGAAATGAGATGCTATATCGCGTTTTAAGAAGCATTTGAACGCTATTGCTTCGATACGTAGACATCTGCAAACGCTATTTCCTAGCATGGAAGTGTCGCATTTACATTCATTTGAAGCGTATGCGAGGTATACATGACACTTCGCAATGAATAATATATCTTATCATGAAACATAGATATGAGATGCGACATCTCGTTTTAAGAAGCATTAGAAATCTATTGCTTCGATAAGTATACATCTGCAAACGCTACTTCCTAGCAATGAAGTGTCGCATCTACATTCTTTTGAAGTGAGTAGGAGGTATACATAACACTCCACAATGAATATTATATCTTATCATGAAACATGGAAATGAGGTGCGATATCTTGTTTTAAGAAGCTTTAGAACTCTATTGCTACGGAGTGTAGACATCTGCAAACGCTATATAATAGCAGGGAATTGTCGCATTTACATTCTTTTGAAGTGGATACGAGGTATACATGACAATTCGCAATGGATACCATCTCTTATCATGAAATATAGAAGTGAGATGCATTATCACGTTTAAAGAAGGAATAGAACTCTTGCTACGATACGTAGACATCTGCAAACGTTATATCCTAGCAAGGAAGTGTCGCATTTACATTCTTTTGAAGTGAATACGAGGTATACATGACACTTCGCGATGATTATTATGTCTTATCATGAAACATAGAAGTGAGATGCGACATCTCGTTTTAAGAAGCATTAGAGCTCTATTGTTTTGATACGTAGACATCTGCAAACGCCATTTCCTAGCAAGGAAGTGTTGCATTTGCATTCATTTGAAGTGTATGCGAGGTATACAAGACACTTCGCAATGAGTATTATAGCTTATCATGAAACATAGAAATGAGATGCGATATCCCGTTTTAAGTAGCATTAGAACTCCATTGCTCCGATTCATAGACATCTGCAAACGCTATTTCCTAGGAAGTTAGTGTCGCATTTACATTCATTTGAAGTGTATGTGAGGTATAAGAGACACTTCGCAGTGAATATTATATCTTATCATGAATGATAGAAATGAGATGCGATATCTTGTTTTTAGAAGCCTTAGAACCCTATTGCTACGGTGCGTAGACATTTTCAAACGCTATTTAATAGCAGGGAAGTGTCGCATTACATTCTTTTGAAGTGAATACGAGGTATACATGACACTTCGCAATGAATAATATATCTTATCATGAAACATAGATATGAGATGCGACATCTCGTTTTAAGAAGCATTAGAAATCTATTGCTTCGATAAGTATACATCTGCAAACGCTACTTCCTAGCAATGAAGTGTCGCATCTACATTCTTTTGAAGTGAATACGAGGTATTCATGACACTTCGCAATGAATATTATATCTTATCATGAAACATAGAAATGAGGTGCGATATCGGGATTTAAAAAGCATAATACTCTATTTCTTCGATACGTAGACAACTGCAAACGCTACGTCCTAGCAAGGAAGTGTCGCACTTACATTCATTGAATTGTATACGAGGTATACGTAACACTTCGCAATGAGTATTATAGCTTATCATGAAGCATAGAAATGAGATGCGATATCGCGTTTCAAGAAACATTAGAAATCTATTGCTTCGATACGTAGACATCTACAAACGCTATTTCCTAGCAAGGAACGGACGTATTTACATTCATTTGAAGTGTAGACGGGATATACATAACACTACACAATGAATATTATATCTAATCATGAGACATAGGAATGAGATGCGATATCGCGATTTAAGAAGCATTAGAAATCTATTGCTTCGATACGTAGACATCTGCAAACGCCATTTCCTAGCAAGGAAGTGTTGCATTTGCATTCATTTGAAGTGTATGCGAGGTATACAAGACACTTCGCAATGAGTATCATATCTCATCATGAAGCATAGAAATGAGATGCGATATCGCATTATA
This sequence comes from Xylocopa sonorina, assembly GCF_050948175.1. NCBI lineage: Eukaryota > Metazoa > Arthropoda > Insecta > Hymenoptera > Apidae > Xylocopa > Xylocopa sonorina. Next base: position 112,871 of record NW_027490178.1, on the reverse strand, counting down.
AGAAGCATTAGAACTCTATTGCTACGATACGTATACATCTGAAAACGCTAATTCCTAGCAAGGAAGTGTGGCATTTACATTCATTCGAAGTGTATGCGAGGTATACATGACACTTCGCAATGAATATTATATCTTATCATGAAACATAGAATTGAGGATCGATTCGCGTTTTAAGAAGCATTAGAACTCCATTGCTACGATACGTACACATCATCAAACGCTATTTCCAAGCAAGGAAGTGTCGCATTTACATTCTTTTGAAGTGAATACGAGGTATACATAACACTCCACCATGAATATTATATCTTATCATGAAACATAGAAATGAGATGCGATATCGCGTTTTGAGAAGCATTAGAACTCTATTGCTACGATACGTAGACATCTGCAAACGCTATTTAGTAGCAAGGAAGTGTCGCGTTTACATTCTTTTGAAGTGAATACGAGGAATACATAACACTCCACAATGAATGTTATACCTTATCATGAAGCATAGAAATGAGGTGCTATTTCGCGATCTAAAAAGCATTAGAAAACTATTGCTTCGATACGGAGACATCTGGAAACGCTATTTCCAAGGAAGGAAGTGTCGCACTTACATTCATTTGAAGTGAATATGAGGTGTACATCACACATCACAATGAATATTATATCTTATCATGAAACATAGGATTGAGATGCGATATCGCGATTTAAAAAGCATTAGAACTCTATTGCTGCGAAACGTAGATATCTGCGAACGACATTTAATAGAAAAGAAGTGTCGCAGTTACATTCTTTTGAAGTGAATACGAGGTATACATGACACTCCATAATGAATATTACATCTTAACACGAAACAGAATTGAGATGCGATATCGCGTTTTAAGTAGCATTAGAACTCTATTGCTTCGATACGCAGACATCTGCAAACGCTATTTCCAAGCAAGGAGGTGTCGCATTTACATTCTTAGGAAGTGTAGACGAGGTATACATAACACTCCACAATGAATAATATATCTTATCATGAAACATAGAATTGAGGATCGATTCGCGTGTTAAGAAGCATTAGAACTCTATTGCTACGATACGTAGATATCTGCAAAAGCAATTTCCTAGCAAGGAAGTGTCGCATTTACAATCTCTTGAAGTGAATACGAGGTATACATAACACTCCACAATGAATATTATATCTTATCATGAAACACAGAAATGAAATGGGATATGGCGATTTATGAAGCATTGGAACTCTATTGCTTCGATACGTAGACATCTGTAAACGCTATTTCCTAGCAAGGAAGTGTCGCATTTACATTCATTTGAAGTGTATGCGTGGAATATATGCCACTACGCAATGAATATTATATCTTATCATGAAACATAGAAGAGATATGCGATATCGCGATATAAGAAGTCTTAGAACTCTATTGCATTTATACGTAGACATCTGCAAACGCTACTTCCTAGCAAGGAAGTGTCGCATATACATTCATTTGAAGTGCATGCGAGATATACATAACACTCCACGATGAATACTATACCTTATCACGAAGCATAGAAATTAGATGCTATATCGCGATTTAAGAAGCATTAGAAATCTATTGCTACGATACGTAGGCATCTGCAAACGCTATTTCGTAGCATGCAAGTGTCGTAAATACATTCTTTTGGATTGAATACGAGGTAAACATGACACTTCGCAATGAATATTATAACTTATCATGAAACACAGAAATGAGATGCGATATGGCGATTTAAGAAGCATAAGAACTCTATTGCTTCGATACGTAGACATTAGCCAACGCTATTTCCTAGCAATGAAGTGTCGCATTTAAATTCTTTTGAAGTGTATGCGAGTTATACAAGACACTTCGCAATGAATATTATATCTTATCATGCAACATAGAAATGATATGCGATATCGCGATTTAGGAAGCGTTAGAACTCTATTTCATCGATACGTAGACATCTGCAAACGCAACTTCTTACCAAGGAAGTGTCGCATTTACATTCTTTTAAAGTGAAAACGAGGTATACATGACACTCCGCAATGAATATTATATCTTATCATGAAACAAAGAAATGAGCTGCGATATCGCGTTTCAAGAAGCATTATAATTCCATTGTTTCGGTACGTAGACATCTAACATCGCTATATCCTAGCAAGGAAGTGTCGCATTTACATTCTTTTGAAGTGAGTACGAGGTATACATGACACTTCGCAAAGAATATTATATCTTATCATGAAACATAGAAATGAGATGCGCTATGGCGTTTTAAGAAGCATTTGAAATCTATTGCGACGATACGTAGATAACTGCAAACGCTATTTCCTAGCAAGGAAGTGTCGCATTTACATTCTTTTGAAGTGAATACGAGGTATACATGACACTTCGCAATGAATATTATACATTATTAGGAAACATAGAAATGAAAAGCGATATCGCGATTTAAGAAGCAATAGAACTCTATTGCTTCGATACGGAGACATCTGCAAACGCTATTTCCTAGAATGGAAGTGTAGCATTTACATTCTTATGAAGTGAATACGAGGAATACATAACACTCCACAATGAATGTTATACCTTATCATGAAGCATAGAAATGAGGTGCTATATCGCGATCTAAAAAGCATTAGAAAACTATTGCTTCGATACGGAGACATCTGCAAACGCTATTTCCAAGGAAGGAAGTGTCGCACTTACATTCATTTGAAGTGAATATGAGGTGTACATCACACACCACAATGAATATTATATCTTATCATGAAACATAGGATTGAGATGCGATATCGCGATTTAAAAAGCATTAGAACTCTGTTGCTGCGAAACGTAGATATCTGCGAACGACATTTAATAGAAAGGAAGTGTCGCAGTTACATTCTTTTGAAGTGAATACGAGGTATACATAACACTCCATAATGAATATTACATCTTAACACGAAACAGAATTGAGATGCGATATCGCGTTTTAAGTAGCATTAGAACTCTATTGCTTCGATACGCAGACATCTGCAAACGCTATTTCCAAGCAAGGAAGTGTCGCATTTACATTCTTAGGAAGTGTAGACGAGTTATATATAACACTCCACAATGAATAATATATCTTATCATGAAACATAGAATTGAGGATCGATTCGCGTGTTAAGAAGCATTGGAACTATATTGCTGCGATACGTAGACATCTGCAGACGCTACTTCCTAGCAAGGAAGTGTCGCATTTACATTCTTTTAAAGTGAAAACGAGGTATACATGACACTCCGCAATGGATATTATATCTTATCATGAAACAAAGAAATGAGCTGCGATATCGCGTTTCAAGAAGCATTATAACTCTATTGTTTCGGTACGTAGACATCTGACATCGCTATATCCTAGCAAGGAAGTGTCGCATTTACATTCTTTTGAAGTGAGTACGAGGTATACATGACACTTCGCAAAGAATATTATATCTTATCATGAAACATAGAAATGAGATGCGCTATGGCGTTTTAAGAAGCATTTGAAATCTATTGCGACAATACGTAGATAACTGCAAACCCTATTTCCTAGCAAGGAAGTGTCGCATTTACATTCTTTTGAAGTGAATACGAGGTATACATGACACTTCGCAATGAATATTATACCTTATTAGGAAACATAGAAATGAAAAGCGGTATCGCGATTTAAGAAGCATTAGAACACTATTGCTTCGATACGGAGACATCTGCAAACGCTATTTCCTAGAATGGAAGTGTAGCATTTACATTCTTATGAAGTGAATACGAGGTGTACGTGACACTTCGCAATGAATATTATATCTTATCATGAAACATAGAAATGCGATGCGACATCTAGTTTTAAGAAGCATTAGAACACTTCAGTCTCGATACGTTGACATCTGCAAACGCTATTTGCTAGCAAGGAAGTGTCGCATTTACATTCATCTAAGTGAATACGTGGTATACATAACACTCCACAATCAATATTATATCTTATCGTAAAATATAGAAATGAGATGCGATATCTCGGTTTAAGAAGCATTAGAACCATGTTGTTTCAATACGTAGACATCTGCCATCGCTATATCCTAGCAAGGAAGTGTCGCATTTTACATCCATTTGTAGCGTATGCGAGGTATAAGCGACACTTCGCAATGAATATTACATCGTATCATGAAACATAGGAATGAGATGCAATATCGCGTTTTAAAGCATTATTAGAACAATATTGCTTCGATACGTTGACATCTGCAAACGCTATTTCCTAGCATGGAAGTGTCGCATTTACATTCCTTTGAAGTGGATACGAGGTATACATTACACTTCGCAATGAATATTATATCTTACTGTGAAACATAGAAATGAGATGCGATATCGCGATTTAAAAGGGCACTAGAAATCTATTGTGACGATACGAAGACATCTGCAAACGCTATTTAATAGCAAGGAAGTGTCGCATTTACATTCATTTGTAGTTTATGCGAGGTATAAGTGACACTTCGCAATAAATATTATATCTTATCATGAAACATAGACGTGAGACGCGATATCGCGTTTTAAGAAGCATTAGATCTCTATTGCTACGATACGTAGACATCTACAAACGCTATTTCCTAGGAAGGAAGTGTCGCATTTACATTCTTTTGAAGTGAATGCGAAGTGCACATGACACTTCGCAATGATTATTATATCTTATCATGAAACATAGATATGAGATGCGATATCACGTTTTAAGAAGCGTTAGAACTCTACTGGTACGATACGTAGACATCTGAAAACGCTATTTCCTAGGAAGTAAGTGTCGCATTACATTCTTTTGAAGTGAATGCGTGGTATACATGACACTTCGCAATGAATATTATATCTTATCATGAATCATTGAAATGAGATGCGATATCGCGTTTTAAGAAGCATTAGAACTCTATTGCTACGATACGTAGACATCTGCAAATGCTATTTCCTAGCAAGGATGTGTCGCATTACATTCCTTTGAAGTGAATACGAGGTATACATGACACTTCGCAATGAATATTATATCTTATCATGAAACATAGAAATCAGATGAGACATCTCGTTTTAAGAGGCATTAGAACTCTATTGCTTCGAAACTGTGACATCTACAAACGCTATTTCCTGGCAATGAAGTGTCGCATTTACATTCTTTTGAAGTGAATACGAGGTGTACATGACACTTCGCAATGAATATTATCTCTTATCATGAAACATTGAAGTGTGGTGCGATATCACGTTCTAAGAAGCATTAGAAATTTATTGCTACGATACGTAGACAACTGCAAACGCCACTTCCTACCAAGGAAGTGACGCATTTACATTCATTTGAAGTGTATGCGAGGTATAAGTGACAATACGCAATGAATATTTTATCTTATCATGAACGATAGAAATGAGATGCGATATCGCGTTTTAAGAAGCATTAGAACACTGTTTCTGCGATACGTAGACATCTGCAAACGCTATATCCTAGCAATGAAGTGTCGCATTTACATTCATTTGAAGTGTTTGCGAGGTATAAGTGGCACTTCGCAATGAGTATTATATCTTATCGTGAAACATAGAAATGAGATGCGACATCTCGTTTTAAGAAGCATTAGAACTCTATTGCTTCGATACGGAGACATCTGCAAACGCTATTTCCTAGCCAGGAAGTGTCGCATTTACAATCTTTTGAAGTGAATACGAGGTATACATAACACTTCGCAATGAATATTATAACTTATCATGATACATAGAAATGAGATGCGTTATCCCGTTTTAAGGAGCAGTAGAACATTATTGCCTCGATACGTTGACATATGCAAACGCTATTTCCTAGCAATGAAGTGTCGCATTTACATTCATTTGAAGTGTATTCGAGGTGTAAGTGGCACTTCGCAATGAATATGATATCCTATCATGAAACATAGAAATGAGATGCGATATCGCGATATAAGAATCACTACAACTCTATTGCTTCGATACGTATACATCTTTTAAACGCTTTTTCCTAGCAAGGAAGTGTCGCATTTACATTCTTTTGATGTGAATACGAGGTATACATGACACTGCGCAATGAATATTATACCTTATCACGAAACATAGAAATGAGATGGGAGATCGCGATTTAAGAGGCATCAGAACTCAATAGCAACGATACGTAGACATCTGCAATCGGTATTTCCTAGCAATGAAGTGTCGCATTTACATTCATTTGAAGTGTATTCGAGGTGTAAGTGGCACTTCGCAATGAATATTATATCCTATCATGAAACATAGAAATGAGATGCGATATCGCGATATAAGAATCACTGCAACTCTATTGCTTCGATACGTATACATCTTTTAAACGCTTGTTCCTAGCAAGGAAGTGTCGCATTTATATTCTTTTGATGTGAATACGAGGTATACATGACACTGCGCAATGAATATTATACCTTATCACGAAACATAGAAATGAGATGGGAGATCGCGATTTAAAAGGCATCAGAACTCAATAGCAACGATACGTAGACATCTGCAATCGGTATTTCCTAGCAAGGAAGTGTCGCATTTACATTCCTTTGAAGTGAATACGAGGTATACATGACACTCCGCAATGAATATTATATCTTATCATGAAACACAGAAATGAGATGCGATATGGCGATTTAAGAAGCATTAGAACTCTATTGCTTCGATACGTAGACATATGCAAACGCTATTTCCCAGCAAGGAAGTGTCGCATTCACATGCTTTTGAAGTGAATACAAGGTATACATGCCACTTCGCAATGAATATTATATCTTATCATGAAGCATAGAAATGAGATGCGATATCGCGTTTTAAGAAGCATTAGGACACTATTGCTTCGATACGTAGACATCTGCAATCGGTATTTCCTAGCAAGGAAGTGTCGCATTTACATTCCTTTGAAGTGAATACGAGGTATACATGACACTTCGCAATGAATATTATATCTTATCATGAAACATAGAAATCAGATGAGACATCTCGTTTTAAGAGGCATTAGAACTCTATTGCTTCGAAACTGTGACATCTACAAACGCTATTTCCTGGCAATGAAGTGTCGCATTTACATTCTTTTGAAGTGAATACGAGGTGTACATGACACTTCGCAATGAATATTATCTCTTATCATGAAACATTGAAGTGTGGTGCGATATCACGTTCTAAGAAGCATTAGAAATTTATTGCTACGATACGTAGACAACTGCAAACGCCACTTCCTACCAAGGAAGTGACGCATTTACATTCATTTGAAGTGTATGCGAGGTATAAGTGACAATACGCAATGAATATTTTATCTTATCATGAACGATAGAAATGAGATGCGATATCGCGTTTTAAGAAGCATTAGAACACTGTTTCTGCGATACGTAGACATCTGCAAACGCTATATCCTAGCAATGAAGTGTCGCATTTACATTCATTTGAAGTGTTTGCGAGGTATAAGTGGCACTTCGCAATGAGTATTATATCTTATCGTGAAACATAGAAATGAGATGCGACATCTCGTTTTAAGAAGCATTAGAACTCTATTGCTTCGATACGGAGACATCTGCAAACGCTATTTCCTAGCCAGGAAGTGTCGCATTTACAATCTTTTGAAGTGAATACGAGGTATACATAACACTTCGCAATGAATATTATAACTTATCATGATACATAGAAATGAGATGCGTTATCCCGTTTTAAGGAGCAGTAGAACATTATTGCCTCGATACGTTGACATATGCAAACGCTATTTCCTAGCAATGAAGTGTCGCATTTACATTCATTTGAAGTGTATTCGAGGTGTAAGTGGCACTTCGCAATGAATATGATATCCTATCATGAAACATAGAAATGAGATGCGATATCGCGATATAAGAATCACTACAACTCTATTGCTTCGATACGTATACATCTTTTAAACGCTTTTTCCTAGCAAGGAAGTGTCGCATTTACATTCTTTTGATGTGAATACGAGGTATACATGACACTGCGCAATGAATATTATACCTTATCACGAAACATAGAAATGAGATGGGAGATCGCGATTTAAGAGGCATCAGAACTCAATAGCAACGATACGTAGACATCTGCAATCGGTATTTCCTAGCAATGAAGTGTCGCATTTACATTCATTTGAAGTGTATTCGAGGTGTAAGTGGCACTTCGCAATGAATATTATATCCTATCATGAAACATAGAAATGAGATGCGATATCGCGATATAAGAATCACTGCAACTCTATTGCTTCGATACGTATACATCTTTTAAACGCTTGTTCCTAGCAAGGAAGTGTCGCATTTATATTCTTTTGATGTGAATACGAGGTATACATGACACTGCGCAATGAATATTATACCTTATCACGAAACATAGAAATGAGATGGGAGATCGCGATTTAAAAGGCATCAGAACTCAATAGCAACGATACGTAGACATCTGCAATCGGTATTTCCTAGCAAGGAAGTGTCGCATTTACATTCCTTTGAAGTGAATACGAGGTATACATGACACTCCGCAATGAATATTATATCTTATCATGAAACACAGAAATGAGATGCGATATGGCGATTTAAGAAGCATTAGAACTCTATTGCTTCGATACGTAGACATATGCAAACGCTATTTCCCAGCAAGGAAGTGTCGCATTCACATGCTTTTGAAGTGAATACAAGGTATACATGCCACTTCGCAATGAATATTATATCTTATCATGAAGCATAGAAATGAGATGCGATATCGCGTTTTAAGAAGCATTAGGACACTATTGCTTCGATACGTAGACATCTGCAAACGCTACTTCCTGGCAAGGAAGTGTCGCACTTACATTCTTAGGAGTGAATACGTGGTATACATGACACTTAGCAATGAATATTATGCCTTATCATGAAACATAGAAATGAGATGCGATATCTCGTTTTAAGAAACATTAAAACTCCATTGCTTCGATTCGTAGATGTCTGCAAACGCTACGTCCTAGCAAGAAAGTATCGCATTTACATTCTTTTGAAGTGAATACGAGGTATACATGACACTTCGCAATGAATATTATGCCGTATCATGAAACATAGAAATGACGTGCGATATCTCGTTTTAAGAAACATTAGAACTCCATTGCTTCGATTCGTAGATGTCTGCAAACGCTAAGTCCTAGCAAGAAAGTATCGCATTTACATTCTTTTGTAGTGAATACGAGGTATACATGACACTTCGAAATGAATATTATATCTTATCATGAAACATAGAAATGAGATGCGATATCCCGTTTTAAGGAGCAGTAGAACATTATTGCCTCGATACGTTGACATATGCAAACGCTATTTCCTAGCAATGAAGTGTCGCATTTACATTCATTTGAAGTGTATTCGAGGTGTAAGTGGCACTTCGCAATGAATATTATATCCTATCATGAAACATAGAAATGAGATGCGATATCGCGATATAAGAATCACTACAACTCTATTGCTTCGATACGTATACATCTTTTAAACGCTTTTTCCTAGCAAGGAAGTGTCGCATTTACATTCTTTTGATGTGAATACGAGGTATACATGACACTGCGCAATGAATATTATACCTTATCACGAAACATAGAAATGAGATGGGAGATCGCGATTTAAGAGGCATCAGAACCCAATAGCAACGATACGTAGACATCTGCAATCGGTATTTCCTAGCAATGAAGTGTCGCATTTACATTCATTTGAAGTGTATTCGAGGTGTAAGTGGCACTTCGCAATGAATATTATATCCTATCATGAAACATAGAAATGAGATGCGATATCGCGATATAAGAATCACTACAACTCTATTGCTTCGATACGTATACATCTTTTAAACGCTTGTTCCTAGCAAGGAAGTGTCGCATTTACATTCTTTTGATGTGAATACGAGGTATACATGACACTGCGCAATGAATATTATACCTTATCACGAAACATAGAAATGAGATGGGAGATCGCGATTTAAGAGGCATCAGAACTCAATAGCAACGATACGTAGACATCTGCAATCGGTATTTCCTAGCAAGGAAGTGTCGCATTTACATTCTTTTGTAGTGAATACGAGGTATACATGACACTTCGAAATGAATATTATATCTTATCATGAAACATAGAAATGAGATGCGATATCCCGTTTTAAGGAGCAGTAGAACATTATTGCCTCGATACGTTGACATATGCAAACGCTATTTCCTAGCAATGAAGTGTCGCATTTACATTCATTTGAAGTGTATTCGAGGTGTAAGTGGCACTTCGCAATGAATAATTATATCCTATCATGAAACATAGAAATGAGATGCGATATCGCGATATAAGAATCACTACAACTCTATTGCTTCGATACGTATACATCTTTTAAACGCTTTTTCCTAGCAAGAAAGTATCGCATTTACATTCTTTTGAAGTGAATACGAGGTATACATGACACTTCGCAATGAATATTATGCCGTATCACGAAACATAGAAATGACGTGCGATATCTCGTTTTAAGAAACATTAGAACTCCATTGCTTCGATTCGTAGATGTCGGCAAACGCTAAGTCCTAGCAAGAAAGTATCGCATTTACATTCTTTTGTAGTGAATACGATGTATACATAACACTCCATAATGAATATTATATCTTGCTGTGAAACGTAGAAATGAGATGCGATATCAAGTTTTAAGAAGCACTAGAACTCTAATGCTACGATACGTAGACATCTGCAAACGCTATTTCCTAGCAAGGAAGTGTCGCATTTGCATTCATTTGAAGTGAATACCAGGTACACATAATACTCCACAATTTGTATTATATCTTATAATGAGACATAGGAATGAGATGCGATTTCGCGTTTTAAGAAGCATTAGAACTCTATTGCTATGATACGTAGACATCTGCAAATGCTATTTCCTAGCAAGGAAGTGTCGCATTACATTCTTTTGAAGTGAATACGTGGTATACATGACACTTCGCAATGAATATTATATCTTATCATGAAACATAGAAATCAGATGCGACATCTCGTTTTAAGAGGCATTAGAACTCTATTGCTTCGAAACGGAGACATCTGCAAACGCTATTTCCTGGCAATGAAGTGTCGCATTTACATTCTCTTGAAGTGAATACGAGGTATACATGACACTTCGCAATCAATATTATATCTTATGATGAAACATAGAAATGAGATGCTATCTCGCGTTTTAAGAAGAATTAGAACTATATTTCTACGATACGTAGACATCTGCAGACGCTATTTCCTAGCAAGTCAGTGTCGCATTTACATTCTTTTGAAGTGTAGACGAGATATACATATCACTGCACAATGAATATTATATCTTATCATGAAACATAGAAATGAGATGCGATATCGCGCTTTAAGAAGAATTAGAACCCTATTGCTGCGATACCTAGACATCTGCAAACGCTACTTCCTAGCAAAGAAGTGTCGCATTTACACTCTCTTGAGGTGAATACAAGGTATACATAACACTGCACAATGAATATTATATCTTATCATGAAACATAGAAATGAGATGCGATTTGGCCTTTTGAGAAGCATTAGAACTCTACTGTTTCGATACCTAGACATCTGGAAACTCTATTTCCTAGCAAGGAGGTGTCGCATTTACATTCAGTTGAAGTGTATGCGAGGTATACATGACACTTCGCAATGAATATTATTTCTTATCATGAGACATGGAAATGAGATGCTATATCGCGTATTAAGTAGCATTTGAACGCTATTGCTTCGATACGTAGACATCTGCAAACGCTATTTCCTAGCATGGAAGTGTCGCATTTACATTCATTTGAAGCGTATGCGAGGTATACACGACACTTCGCATTGTATATTATATCTTATCATGAAACACAGAAATGAGATGCGATATCGCGTTTTAAGAAGAGTTAGGACCCTATTGCAACGAAATGCAGATATCTGGAGACGCTGTTTCCTAGCAAGAAAGTGTCGCATTTACATTCTTTTGAAGTGAATACGAGGTATACATAACACTCCACAATGAATATTATATCTTATTATGAAACATAGAAATGAGATGCGATATTCCGTTTTAAGAAGGATTAGAACACTATTGCTTCGATACGGAGACATCTGCAAACGCTATTTCCTAGCAAGGAATTGTCGCATTTACATTCTTTTGAAGTGAATACGAGGTATACATGACACTTCGCAATGAATAATATATCTTATCATGAAACATAGATATGTGATGCGGCGTCTCGTTTTAAGAAGCATTAGAAATCTATTGCTTCGATAAGTATACATCTGCAAACGCTACTTCCTAGCAATGAAGTGTCGCATCTACATTCTTTTGAAGTGAATACGAGGTATTCATGACACTTCTCAATGAATATTATATCTTATCATGAAACATGGAAATGAGGTGCGATATCTTGTTTTAAGAAGCTTTAGAACTCTATTGCTACGGTGTGTAGACATCTGCAAACGCTATATAACAGCAGGGAATTGCCGCATTTACATTCTGTTGAAGTGAATACGAGGTATACATATCACTGCACAATGAATATTATATCTTATCATGAAACATAGAAATGAGATGAGATATCGCGCTTTAAGAAGAATTAGAACTCTATTTCTACGATACATAGACATCTGCAAACGCTATTTCCTAGCAAGGAAGTGACGCATTATCATTCTTTTGAAGTGAATACGAGTCATACATAACACTGCACAATGAATATTATATCTTATCATGAAACATGGAAATGAGATGCGATATCGCGATTTAAGTAGCATTAGAACTCTATTGCTGCGATACCTAGACATCTGCAAACGCTATTTCCTAGCAGGGAAGTGCCGCATTTACATTCATTTGAAATGTAGACGAGATAAACATAACACTGCACAATGAATATTATATCTTATCATGAAACATAGAAGTGAGATGCGATATCGCTATTTAAGAAGCAGTAGATCTATATTGATTCGATACGTAGACATCTGCCAACGCTATTTCCTAGCAACGAAGTGTCGCATTTACATTCATTTGAAGTGTATGCGACGTATACATTACACTTCGCAATGAATATTATATCTTATCACGTAACATAGAAATGAGATGCGATATCGCGTTTTAAGAAGCATTAGAACTCTATTTCTACGATACATAGACATCTGCAGACGCTATTTCCTAGCAAGGAAGTGTCGTATTTACATTCATTTGGAGTGTATGCGAGATACACAAGACAATTCGCTATGAATACCTTATCATGAAACATAGAAATGAGATGCGATATGACGATTTAAGAAGCATTAGAATTCTATTGCTACGATACGTAGACATTTGCAAACGCTATTTCATAGCAAGGCAGTTTCGCATTTACATTCTTTTGAAGTGAATTCGAGGTATACATAACACTCCACAATGAATATTATATCTTATCATGAAACTTAGAAATGTGATGCGATATCGCGTTCTAAGAAGGATTAGAACTCCAATGCTACGATACGTAGACATCTGCAAACTCTATTTCCTAGCAAGCAAGTGTCGCATTTGCATCCATTTGAAGTGTATGCGAGGTATACATGACAATTCGCAATGAATATTATATCTTATCAGTAAGCATATAAATGGGGAGCGATTTGGGGTTTAGGAGTCATTAGAATCCTATTGCTTCGTTACGTAGACATCTGCCATCGCTATTTCCCAGCAAGGAAGCGTCGCATTTGCATTCATTTGAAGTGTATGCGAGGTATACATCACACTTCGCAATGTATATTATATCTTATCATGAAAGATAGAAATGAGATGCGATATCTCACTTTAAGAAACTTTGGAACTCTAATGCTGCGATACGAAGACATTTGCAAGCGCTACTTCCTAGCAAAGAAGTGTCGCATTTACACTCTCTTGAGGTGAATACAATGTATACATAACACTGCACAATGAATATTATATCTTATCATGAAACATAGAAATGAGATGCGATTTGGCGTTTTGAGAAGCATTAGAAGTCTAATGCTACGATACGTAGACATTTGCAAACGCTATTTCCTAGCAATGAACTGTCGCATTTACATTCTTTTCAAGTGAATACGAGGTATACATGACACTCCGCAATGAATATTATATCTTGTCATGAAACATAGAAATGAAATGCGACATCTCGTTTAAAGGAGCATTAGAACTCTATTGTTTCGATACCTAGACATCTGGAAACTCTATTTCCTTCCAAGGAGGTGTCGCATTTATATTCAGTTGAAGTGTATGCGAGGTATACATGACACTTCGCAATGAATATTATTTCTTATCATGAGACATGGAAATGAGATGCGATATTGCGTTTTACGAAACATTAGAAGCCTATTGCTGCGATACGTAGGCTTCTGCAAACGCTATTCCCTAGCCAGGAAGTGTCGCATTACATTCTTTTGAAGTGAATACGAGGTATACATGACACTTCGCAATGAATAATATATCTTATCATGAAACATAGATATGAGATGCGACATCTCGTTTTAAGAAGCATTAGAAATCTATTGCTTCGATAAGTAGACATCTGCAAACGCTACTTCCTAGCAATGAAGTGTCGCATTTACATTCTTTTGAAGTGGTAACGAGGTATTCATGACACTTCGCAATGAATATTATATCTTATCATGAAACATAGAAATAAGATGCGATATTTCGTTTTAAGGAGCATTAGAACTCTATTGCTTCGATACGTAGGCATCTGCATACGCTATTTCCTAGCAAGGAAGTGTCGTATTTATATTCTTTTGAAGTGCATACGAGGTATACATGGCACTTCGCAAAGAATATTATATCTTATCATGAAACATAGAAATGAGATGCGCTATGGCGTTTTAAGAAGCATTTGAAATCTATTGCTACGATACGTAGATGACTGCAAACGCTATTTCCTAGCAAGGGAGTGTCGCATTTGCATTCTTTTGAAGTGTAGACGAGATATACATAACACTGCACAATGAATATTATATCTTATCATGAAACACAGAAATGAGATGCGATATCGCGATTTAAGAAGCATTAGAACTCTATTGCTTCGATACGGAGACATCTGTAAACGCTATTTCCAAGCAAGGAAGTGTCGCATTTACATTCATTTGAAGTGTATGCGAGGTATACGAGACCCTTCGCAATGAATAATATATCTTATCATGAAACATAGAAATGAGATGCGATATCGCGATTAAAGAGGCATTAGAACTCTATTGCTTCGTAACGGAGACATCTGCAAACGCTATTTCCTGGCAATGAAGTGTCGTATTTACATTCTTTTGAAGTGAATACGAGGTGTACATGACACTTCGCAATGAATATTATCTCTTATCATGAAACATAGAAGTGAGGTGCGATATCACGTTCTAAGAAGCATTAGAACTTTATTGCTACGATACGTAGACATCTGCAAACGCTGCTTCCTAGCAAGGAAGTGTCGCATTTACATTGTTTTGAAGTGAAATCGAGGTATACATGACACTTCGCAATGAATATTATATCTTATCACGAAACTTAGAAATGAGATGCGACATCTCGCTGTACGATGCATTAGAAATCTATTGCTTCGATACGTAGACATCTGCCAACGCTATTTCCTAGCAATGAAGTGTCGCATTTAAATTCGTTTGAAGTTTATGCGAGGTATACATGACACTTCGCAATGATTATTAAATCTTATAATGAAACATAGAAATGAGAAGCGATATCGCGTTTTGAGAAGCATTAGAACTCTAATGCTACGGTACGTAGACATCTGCAAACGCTATTTCGTAGCTAGGAAGTGTCGCATTTACATACTTTTGAAGTGAATGTGAGGTATTCATAGCACTCCACGATGAATATTATACCTTATCACGAAACATAAAAATTAGATGCGATATCGCGATTTAAGAAGCATTAGAACTCTATTGCTACAATACGGAGACATCTGCAAACGCTATTTAATAGCAGGGAAGTGTTGCATTTACATTCTTTTGAAGTGAATACGAGGTGTACGCGACACTTCGCAATGAATATTATACCTTATCATGAAACATAGAAATGAGATGCGATATCCCGTTTCAAGAAGCATTAGAACTCTATTGCTTCGATACGTAGACATCTGCTAACGCTATTTCCTAGCAAGGAAGTATCGCATTTACATTCTTTTGAGGTGAATACGAGGTATAAATAACACTCCACAATGAATATTATATCTTATCGTGAAACATAGAAATGTGATGTGATATCGCGTTTTAAGAAGCATTGGAACACTATTGCTTCGATACGTAGACTTCTGCAATAGCTACTTCCTAGCAAGGAAGTGTCGCATTTACATTCATTTGAAGTGTATGCGAGGTATACATAACACTTCGCAATGAATATTATATCTTATCATGAAGCATAGAAATGAGATGCGATATCATGTTTTGAGAAGCATTAGATCTCTATTGCTACGATACGTAAACTCCTGCAAACGCTATTTCCTAGCAAGGAAGTGTCGCATTTGCATTCTTTTGAAGTGAATACGAGGTATACATGACACTTCGCAATTAAAATTATATCTTATCACGAAACTTAGAAATGAGATGCGACATCTCGTTTTACGAAGCATTAGTACTGTATTGTTTCGATACGTAGACATCTGGAAACGCTACTTCCTAGCAAGGTAGTGTCGCATTTACATTCTTTTGAAATGAAAACGAGGTATACATGACACTCCGCAATGAATATTATATCTTATTATGAAACATAGAAATGAATTGCGATATCGCGTTTTATGAAGCGTTAGAACTCTATTGCTACGATACGTAGACTTCTGCAAACGCTATTTCCTAGCAAGCAAGTGTCGCATTTACGTTCTTTTGAAGTGAATACGAGGTATACATGTAACTTCGCAATGAATATTATATCTTATCATGAAACATAGAAGTGAGATGCGATAACTCGTTTTAAGAAGCATTAGAACTCTATTGCTTTGATACGTAGACTTCTGGAAACGCTATTTCCTAGAAAGGAAGTGTCGCATTTACGTTCAGTTGAAGTGTAGACGAGGAATACAAAGCACTTCGCAATGAATATTATATCTTATCATGAAACATGGAAATCAGATGCGACATCTCGTTTTAAGAAGCATTAGAACTCTATTGCTTCGAAGCGGAGACACCTGCAAACGCTATTTCCTAGCATGGAAGTGTCGCATTTACATTCTTTTGAAGCGAATACGAGGTATACATGTAACTTCGCAATGATTATTATATCTCATCATGAAACATAGAAATGAGATGCGATATCACGTTTTGGGAAGCATTAGATCTCTATTGCTACGATACGTAAACACCTGCAAACGCTAATTCCTAGCAAGGAAGTGTCGCATTTACATACTTTTGAAGTGAATACGAGGTATACATAACAATCCACAATGAATATTATGCCTTATCATGAAACATAGAAATGAAATGCGATATCGCGTTTTAAGAAGCATTAGAACTCTGTTGCTTCGATATGTAGACTTCTGCCATCGCTACTTCCTAGCAAGGAAGTGTCGCATTTACATTCATTTGAAGTGTATGCGAGGTATACGTGACACTTCGCAATGAATATTATATCTTATCATGAAACATATAAATGAGATGCGATATCGCGATTTAAGATGCATTAGAACTCTATTGCTTCGGTACGTAGACATCTGCAAACGCTACTTCCTAGCAAGGATGTGTCGCATTTACATTCTTTTGAAGAGAATACGAGGTATACATGCCACATCGCAATGAATATTATATATTATCATGAAACATAGAAATGAGATGAGATATCGCGATTTAAGAAGCATTGGATCTCTATTGCTTCGATACGTAGACATCTGCAAACGCTACTTCCCAGTGAAGTGTCGCATTTACATTCTTTTAAAGTGAATACGAGGTATACATGACACTTCACAATGAATATTATATCTTATCACGAAACATAGAAGTGTGATGCGATATCGCGTTTTAAGAAGCATTAGAATTCTATTGCTTCGATACGAATACATCTGGAAACGTAATTTCCTGGAATGGAAGTGTCGCATGTACATTCTTTTGATGTGAATACGAGGTATACATAAGACACCACAATGAATATTATATCTTATCACGAAATATAGAAATGTGATGCTATATCGCGTTTCACGAAGCATTAGAACTCTATTGCTTCGATACGTAGAAAACTGCAAACGCTATTTCCTAGCAAGGAAGTGTCCCATTAACATTCATTTGAATTGTAGACGAGGAATACATAGCACTTCGCAATGAATATTGTATCTTATCATGAAACATAGAAATGAGATGCGATATCGCGTTTTAAGAAGCATTAGAACTCTATTGCTACGATACGTCGATATCTGCAGACGCTATTTCCTAGCAAGGAAGTGTCGCATTTACATTCATTTGAAGTGTATGCCAGGTATGCATGACACTTCGCAATGAATATTATATCTTATAATGAAACATAGAAATGAGATGCGATATCGCGTTTTAAGCAGCATTAGAACTCTATTGCTTCGATACTTAGACATCTGCAGACGCTATTTCCTAGGAAGGAAGTGTCCCATTTACATTCTTAGGAAGTGTAGACGAGGTATACATAACACTACACACTGTGTATTATATTTTATCGTGAAAAATAGAAATGAGGATCGATTCGCGTTTTGAGAAGCATTAGAAAACTATTGCTACGAACCATAGACATCTGCAGACGCTATTTCCTAGAAAGGAAGTGTCGCATTTACATTCTTTTGAAGTGTATGCGAAGTATACATGACACTCCGCAATGAATATTATATCTTATCATAAAACATAGAAATGAGATGCGATATCTCGTTTTAAGAGGCATTAGAACACTGTTGCTTCGATACGTAGACATCTGCCATCGCTATTCCCTAGCAAGGAAGTGTCGTATTTACATTCTTCTGAATTGAATACGGGGTGTACATTACACTGCACAATGAATATTATATCTTATCATGAAACATAGAAATGAGATGCGACATCCGGTTTGAAGAAGCATAAGAACTCCATTGCTTCGATACGTAGACTTCTGGAAACGCTATTTCCTAGAAAGGAAGTGTCGCATTTACATACATTTGAAGTGTAGGCGAAGAATACATAACACTTCGCAATGAATATTGTATCTTATTATGAGAGATGGAAATGAGATGCGATATGGCGTTTTAAGAAGCATTAGGACTCTATTGCTCCCATACGTAGACATCTGGAAACGTAAATTCCTAGAAAGAGAGTGTTGCATTTACATTCGTTTGAGTTGTAGACGAGGAATACATAACACTTCGCAATGAATATTATATCTTATCGTGAGACATAGAAATGATGTGCGATATCGCGTTATAAGAAGCATTAGAAATCTATTGCTTCGATACGTAGACATCTGCAAACGCTACCTCCTGGCAAGGAAGTACCGAATTTACATTCTTTTGCAGTGAATATGAGGTATACATGACAATTCGCAATGAATATTATATCTTATCATGAGACATAGAAATGAGATGCGATATCGCGTTTTAAGAAGCATTAGACCTATATTGCTACGATACGTAGATATCTGCAGACGCTATTTCCTAGCAAGGAAGTGTCGCATTTACATTCTTTTGAAGTGAATACGAGGTTATAATAACCCTCCACAATGAATATTATATCTTATCATGAAACATAGAAATGAGATGCGATATGGCGATT
The DNA here is from genome assembly GCF_050948175.1 of Xylocopa sonorina. Taxonomy (NCBI): domain Eukaryota; kingdom Metazoa; phylum Arthropoda; class Insecta; order Hymenoptera; family Apidae; genus Xylocopa; species Xylocopa sonorina. Next base: position 93,223 of record NW_027490178.1, on the reverse strand, counting down.
TAAGTAGCAGTAGATCTCTATTGCTTCTATAAGTAGGCATCTGCAAACGCTATTTCCTAGCAAGGAAGTGTCGCATTTACATTCATCTGAAGTGTATGCGAGGTATACAAGACACTTCCCAATGAATATTATATCTTATAATGAAACTTAGAAATGAGATGCGATATCGCGATTTTAGAAGCATTTGCAAACTATTGCTTCGATATGTAGACATCTGCAAACGTTATTTGCTAACAAGGAAGTGTCGCATTTACATTCATTTTAAGTGAATACGAGGTATACATGACACTTCGCAATGAATATTATATCTTATCATGAAACATAGAATTGAGATGCGACATCCCGTTTGAAGAAGCATAAGAACTCCATTGCTTCGATACGTAGACTTCTGGAAACGCTATTTCCTAGAAAGGAAGTGTCGCATTTACATACATTTGAAGTGTAGGCGAAGAATACATAACACTTCGCAATGAATATTGTATCTTATAATGAGACATGGAAATGAGATGCGATATCGCGTTTTAAGAAGCATTAGAACTCTATTGCTCCCATACGTAGACATCTGGAAACGTAAATTCCTAGAAAGAGAGTGTTACATTTACATTCATTTGAATTGTAGACGAGGAATACATAACACTTCGCAATGAATATTATATCTTTTCATGAGACATAGAGATGATGTGCGATATCGCGTTATAAGAAGCATTAGAAATCTATTGCTTCGATACGTAGACATCTGCAAACGCTACCTCCTAGCAAGGAAGTACCGAATTTTCATTTTTTTCCAGTGAATATGAGGTGTACATGACAATTCGCAATGAATATTATATCCTATCATGAGACATAGAAATGAGATGCGATATCGCGTTTTAAGAAGCATTAGACCTATATTGCTACGATACGTAGATATCTGCAGACGCTATTTCCTAGCAAGGGAGTGTCGCATTTACATTCTTTTGAAGTGAATACGAGGTTATGATAACACTCCACAATGAATATTATATCTTTTCATGAAACATAGAAATGTGATGCGATATGGCGATTTAAGAAGCAATAGATCTCCATAGCTTAGATACATAGACATATGCCAACGCTATTTCCTAGCAAGGATGTGTCGCATTTACATTCTTTTGAAGAGAATACGAGGTATACATGCCACATCGCAATGAATATTATATATTATCATGAAACATAGAAATGAGATGAGATATCGCGATTTATGAAGCATTGGATCTCTATTGCTTCGATACGTAGACATCTGCAAACGCTACTTCCCAGTGAAGTGTCGCATTTACATTCTTTTGAAGTGAAAACGAGGTATACATAACACTCCACAATGAATATTATATCTTATCAGGAAACATAGAAATGAGATGCGGTATCGTGATTTAAAAAGCATTAGAACTCTATTGCTTAGATACGTAGACATCTGCAAGCGCTATTTCCTAGCAAGTAAGTGTCGCATTTACATTCTTTTAAAGTGAATACGAGGTATACATGACACTTCACAATGAATATTATATCTTATCACGAAACATAGAAATGTGATGCGATATCGCGTTTTAAGAAGCATTAGAATTCTATTGCTTCGATACGAATACATCTGGAAACGTAATTTCCTGGAATGGAAGTGTCGCATGTACATTCTTTTGATGTGAATACGAGGTATACATAACACACCACAATGAATATTATATCTTATCACGAAATATAGAAATGTGATGCTATATCGCGTTTCACGAAGCATTAGAACTCTATTGCTTCGATACGTAGACATCTGCAAACGCTATTTCCTAGCAAGGAAGTGTCGCATTTACATTCTTTTGAAGGGAATGCGAGGTATGCATAGCACTCCACAATGAATACTATATCTTATAACGAAACATAGAAATGGGAATCGATATCTCTTTTTAAGAAGCTTTAGAACTCTGTTGCTTCGATACGTAGACATCTGCCATCGCTATTTCCTAGTAACGAAGTGTCGCATCTACATCCTTAGGAAGTGTAGGCGAGGTATACATAACACTTCGCAATGAATATTATATGTTGTCACAAAACATAGAAATGAGATGCGATATCTCGTTTTGAGAAGCATTATAACACGCTTGCTACGATACGTAGACATCTGCAAACACTATTTCCTAGCAAGGAAGTGTCGCATTTACATTCATTTGAAGTGTATGCGAGGTATACATAACACTTCGCAATGAATATTATATCTTACCATGAAACATAGAAATGTGATATGATTTCACGTTTTAAGAAGCATTAGAAATCTAATGCTACGATACGCAGAAATCTGCAAACGCTATTTCCTAGCAAGGAAGTGTCGCATTTACATTCTTTTGAGGTGAATACGAGGTATACATAACACTCCACAATGAATATTATATCTTATCGTGAAACATAGAGCTGAGATTCGATCTTGCGATATAAGAAGCATAAGAACTCTATTGCTACGATACGTGGACATCTGCAAACTCTATTTCCTAGCAAGGGAGTGTCGCATTTACATTCTTCTGAAGTGAATACAAGGTATACATGACACTTCGCAATTAATACTATATCTTATCATGAAACGTAGATATGAGATGCGATATCCCATTTCAAGAAGCATTACAACTCTATTGCTACGATACGTAGACATCTGCAAACTCTATTTCCTAGCAAGGATGTGTCGCGTTTACATTCATTTGAAGTGTATGCGAGGTATACATAACACTTCGCAATGAATATTATATGTTGTCATGAAACATAGAAATGAGATGCGATATCTCGTTTTAAGAATCATTATGACACGCTTGCTACGATACGTAGACATCTGCAAACGCGATTTCCTAGCAGGGAAGAGTCGCATTTACATTCCACTGAAGTGAATACCAGGTATACATGACACATCGCAATGAATAATATATCTTATAATGAAACATAGAAATGAAATGCGATATCGCGTTTTAAGAAGCATTAGAACCCTATTGCTTCGATACGTAGACATCTGCAAACGCTACTTCCTAGCAAGGGAGTGTCGCATGTACAATCTTTTGAGGTGAATACAAGGTATACATGACGCTTCGCAATTAATATTATATCTTATCATGAAACATAGAAATGAGATGCGATATCTCGTTTTAAGAAGCATTAGAACTCTGTTGCTTCGATACGTAGACATCTGCCATGGCTACTTCCTAGCAAGGAAGTGTCTCATTTACATTCGTTTGAAGTGTATGCGAGGTATACATGATAGTTCGCAATGAATATTATATCTTATAATGAAACATAGAAATCAAATGCGATATCGCGTTTTAAGAAGCATTAGAACACTATTGCTACGATACGTAGACATCTGCAGACGCTATTTTGTAACAAGGATGTGTCGCATTTACATTCTTTTGAAGTGAGTGCGAGGTATACATAACACTCCACAATGAATATTATATCTTATCATGAAACATAGAATTGACATGCGATATCGTGTTTTGAGAAGCACAGGAAACCTCCTGCTACGATACGTAGACATCTGCAAACGCTATTTCCTAGCAAGGAAGTGTCGTATTTACATTCTTTTGATGTGATTACTGGGTATACATAACACTGCACAATGAATATTATATCTTATCATGAAACACAGAAATGAGATGCGATATGACGGTTTAAGAAGCATTAGATCTCTATTGCTTCGATATGTAGACATCTGCAAACGTTATTTCCAAGCAAGGAAGTGTCGCATTTACATTCTCCTGAAGTGAATCCGAAGTATACATGACACTCCGCAATGAATATTATATCTTATCGTGAAACATAGAAATGAGAATCGATATCGCGTTTTAAGAAGCATTAGAATTCCATTGCTTCGATACGTAGATATCTGCAAACGCTATTTAATAGCAAGGAAGTGTCGGATTTACATTCTTTTGAAGTGAATACGAGCAATACATGAAACTTCGCAATGAATATTATATCTTATCATGAATCGTAGAAATGAGATGCAAAGGCGCGTACAAGAAGCATTAGAACTCTACTGCATCGATACGTAGACATCTGCAAACGCAACGTCCTAGCAAGGAAGTGTCGCATTTACATTCTTTTGAAGTGAATACGAGGTATTCATGTCACTTCACAATGAATATTATACCTTATCATGAAACATAGGAATGAGATGCGAAGGCGCGTTTTAAGAAGCATTAGAACTCTATTGCTTCGACACGTAGACAACTGCAAACGCTATTTCCTAGCAAGGAAGTGTCGCATTTACATTCATTTGAAGTGTATGCGAGGTATACATGCCACTTGGCAATGAATATCATATCTTATCATGAAACATAAAAATGAGATGCGATATCGCGTTTTAGGAAGCATCAGAACACTATTGCTACGATACGTAGACATCTGCAAACGCCATTTCCTTGCAAGGAAGCGTCGCAGTTACATTCTTTTGAATTGTGTGCGAGGTATACCTAACACTACACAATGAATATTATATCTTATATCGAAACATATGAATGAGATGCGATATCGCGATGTAAGAAGCATTAGAACTCTATTGCTTCGACACGTAGACATCTGCAAACGCTATTTCCTAGCTGGGAAGTGTCGCATTTACATTCTTTTGAAGTGAATGCGAGGTATAAATAACATTGCACAATGAATATTATATATTATCATGAAACATAGAAATGAGATGCGATATCGCGATGTAAGATGCATTAGAACTTTATTGCTTCGATACGTAGACATCTGCAAACTCTATTTCCTAGCAAGGAAGTGTCGCATTTACACTCATTTGAAGTGAATACGAGGAATACATGAAACTTCGCAATGAATATTATAACTTGTCATGAAACATAGAAATGAGATGCGATATCGCGATGTAAGATGCATTAGAACTTTATTGCTTCGATGCGTAGACATCTGCAACCGCTCTTTCCTAGCAAGGAAGTGTCGCATTTACATTCATTTGAAGTGTATGCGAGGTATACATAACACTTCGCAATGAATATTATATGTTGTCATGAAACATAGAAATGAGATGCGATATCTCGTTTTAAGAAGCATTATAACACGCTTGCTATGATACGCAGAAATCTGCAAACGCTATTTCCTAGCAAGGAAGTGTCGCATTTACATTCATTTGTAGTGAATACGAGGAATACATGAAACTTCGCAATGAATATTATATCTTATCATGAAGCATAGAAATGAGCTGCGATATCCCGTTTCAAGAAGCATTAGAACTCTATTGCTTCGATACGTGGACATCTGCAAACGCTATTTCCTAGCAAGGAAGTGTCGCATTTACATTCATTTGAAGTGAATACGAGGAATACCTGAAACTTCGCAATGAATATTATATCTCATCATGAAACACAGTAAAGAGATTCGATATCCCGTATCAAGAAGCATTAGAACTCTATTGCTACGATACGTAGAAATCTGCAAACGCTATTTCCTAGGAAGGAAGAGTCGCATTTATATTCTTTTGAAGTGAATGCGAGTTATACATAACATTGCAGAATGAATATTATATATTATCATGAAACATAGAAATGAGATGGGATATCGCGATATAAGATGCATTAGAACTTTATTGTTTCGATACGTAGACATCAGCAAAAGCTATTTCCTAACAAGGAATTGTCGCATTTTCATTCTTTTGTAGTGAATACGATGTATACATGACACTTCGCATTGAATATCATATCTTATCATGAAACATAGGGATCAGATGCGATATCGCGTTTTAAGAAGCATTAGAACTCTATCGCTTCAATACGCAGACATCTGCAAAAGCTATTTCCTGGCAAGGAAGTATCGCATTTACATTCAATTAAAGTGTATGCGAGGTATAAGTGACACTTCGCAATAAATATCATATCTTATCATGAAACATAGAAATGAGATGGGATATCGTGTTCTAAGAAGCGATAGAACTCTGTTGCTACGATACGTAGCCATCAGCAAACGCTATTTCCTAGGAAGGAAGTGTCGCATTTACATTCTTTTGATGTGAATACGAGGTGTACATCACACAGCACAATGAATATTATATCTTATCATGAAACATAGGATTGAGATGCGATTTCGCGATTTAAAAAGCATTAGAACCCTATTCCTGCGAAATGTAGATATCTGCGATCGACATTTAATAGAAAGGAAGTGTCGCATTTACATTCTTTTGAAGTGAATATGAGGAGTACATAACACTTCGCAATGAATATTATATCTTATCATGAAACATAGTATTGAGATGCGATATCGTGTTTTAAGAAGCATTAGAACTCAATTGCTACGATACGTAGATATCTTCAAACGCTATTTCCTAGGAAGGAAGTGTCGCATTTACATTCATTTGAAGTGTATGCGAGGTATACATGACACTTCGCAATGAGTATTATATCTGATCATGAAACATAGGAATGAGATGCGATATCGCTTTTTAAAAAGCATTAGGACTCTATTGCTACGATACGTAGACATCTGCAGATGCTATTTCCTAGCAAGGATGTGCCACACTTACATTCATTTGATGTGAACACGAGGTATACATAACACTCCACAATGAATATTATATCTTATCACGAAACATAGAAATGGGATGCGATTTCGCGATTTAAGAAGCATTAGAACTCTATTGCTACGATACGTAGACATCTACAAACGCTATTACCTAGCAAGGAAGTGACGCATTTACATTCATTTGAAGTGAATACGAAGTATAAATGACACTCCGCAATGAATATTATATCTTATCATGAAACAGAAATGGGATGCGATATCTCGTTTTTAGAAGCATTTGAACTCTATTGCTGCGATACGTAAACATCTGCAAACGCTATGTCCTAGCATGGAAGGGTCGCATTTACATTCTTCTGAAGTGAATACAATGTATAAATGACACTTAGCAATGAATATTATATCTTGTCATGAGACATAGAAATGAGATGCGATATCTCGTTTTAAGAAGCATTAGAGCTCTATTGCTTCGATACCTGGACATCTGGAAACGCTATTTCCTAGAAAGGAAGTGTCGCATTGACATTCTTTTGAAGTGAATACCAGGAGTACATAATACTCCACAATAAATATTATATCTTATCATGAAACATAGAAATGAAATGCGATATGGCGATTTAAGAAGCATTCTATCTCTATTGCTACGATACGTAGACATATGCAGACGCTATTTCCTAGCAAGGAAGTGTCGCATTTACATTCATTTGAAGTGTATGCGAGGTATACAAGACACTTCGCAATGAATATTATATCTTATCATGAAACATAGAAATGAGATGCGATATCGCGATTTAAGAAGCATTAGGGCTCCAATGCTACGATACGTAGACATCTGCCAACGCTATTTCCTAGCAAGGAAGTGTCGCATTTACATTCTTTTGAAGCGAATACGAGGTATACATAACACTGCACAATGAATATTATATCTTATCATGATACACAGAAATAAGTTGCGATATGGCGTTTTAAGAAGCATTAGAACTCAATTGCTACGATACGTAGACATCTGCAGACGCTATTTCCTAGCAAGGAAGTGTCGCATTTACATTCACTTGAAGTGTTGACGAGATATACATAACACTGCACAATGAATATTATATCTTATCAAGGAACGTAGAAGTGAGATGCCATAACGCGATCTATGATGCATTGGAATTCTATTGCTTCGATACGTAGACATCAGCAAACGCTATTTCCTAGCAAGGAAGTGACGCATTTACAATCTTTTGAAGTGAATACGAGGTTTACATAACAGTCCACTATGAATATTATATCTTATCATGTAACATAGAAATGAGATTCGATATGGCTATTTAAAAAGCATTAGAACTCTATTGCTTCGATACGTAGACAACTGCAAACGCTACTTCCTAGCAAGGAAGTGTCGCGTTTACATTCATTTGAAGTGTATCGAGATATTCATGACACATCGCAATGATTATTATATCTTATAATGAAACATAGAAATGAAATGCGATATCGCGTTTTAAGAAGCATTAGAACTCTGTTGCTTCGATACGTAGACATCTGCCATCGCTATTTCCTAGCAAGGAAGAGTCGCATTTACATTCATTTGAAGTGTATGCGAGGTATACAAGAAACTTCGCAATGAATATTACGTCTTATCATGATTCATAGAATTGAGATGCGATATCGCGTTTTGAGAAGCATTAGAACACTACTGCTACGATACGTAGACATCTGCAAACACTATTTCCTAGCAAGGAAGTGTCGCATTTACATTCTTTTGAAGTGAATGCGAGGTATATATAACACTCCACAATGAATATTATGTCTTATCATGAAGCATATAAATGAGAAGCGGTTTCGCGTTTTAAGAAGCATTAGAACTCTATTGCTACCATACGTAGATATCTGCTGACGCTATTTCCTAGCAAGGATGTGTCGCTTTTACATTCTTTTGAAGTGAATACGAGGTATACATAACACTCCAGAATGAATATTACATCTTATCATGAAGCATAGAAATGGGATGCGATATGACGATTTAAGAAGCATTAGAACTCTATTGCTTCGATACGAAGACATCTGCAAACGCCATTTCCATGCAAGGAAGTGTCGCAATTACATTTTTAGGAAGTGTAGACGAGATATACATAACACTCCACAATGAATATTGTATCTTATCATGAAACAAATAATTGAGGATCGATTCGCGTTTTAAGAAGCATTAGAACACTATTGCTACGATACGTAGACATCTGCAGACGCTATTTCCTAGCAAGGAAGTGTCACATTTACAGTTTTCTGAAGTGAATACGAGGTATACATAACACTCCACAATGAATATTATACCTTATCATGAAGCATATAACTTAGAAGCGGTATCGCGTTTTAAGAAGCATTAGAACTCTATTCCTTCGATACGTAAACATCTGCAGACGCTATTACCTAGGAAGGAAGTGTCGCATTTACAATCTGTTGAAGTGAATACGAGGTATACATAACACTCCAGAATGAATATTAAATCTTATAATGAAACATAGAAATGAGATGCAATATGGCGTTTTCAGAAGCATTAGAAATCTATTGCTACGATACGTAGACATCTGCAGAAGCTATTTCCTAGCAAGGAAGTGTCGCATTTACATTCTTTTGATGTGAATATGAGGTATACATAACACTCCACAATGAATATTATATCTTATCATGAAGCATATAAATTAGGAGCGATATCGCGTTTTGAGAAGCATTATAACTATATTGCTACGACACGTAGACATCTGCAAACGCTATTTCCTAGCAAGGAAGTCTCGTATTTACATTCCTTTGAAGTGAATACGGGGTATACGTAACACTGCACAATGAATATTATATCCTGTCATGAAACATAGAAATGAGATGCGATATGACGATATAAGAAGCATTACAACTCTATTGCTTCGATACGTAGACATCTGCCATCGCTATTTCCTAGCAAGGAAGTGTCTAATTTACATTCATTTGAATTGTATGCGAGGTATACATAACACTCCACAATGAATATTATATCTTATCATGAAACATAGAAATGAGATGCGATATCGCGATACAAGGAGGATTAGAACTATATTGCTTCGATACGTAGACGTCTGCAAACGCTATTTCCTAGCAAGGAAGAGTCACATTTTCATTCTTTTGAAGTGAATACGACGCATACACGACACTTCGCAATGAATATTATATCATATCATAAAACATTAAAATGACATGCGAAATCTCGTCTTAAGAAGCATTATAACTCTGTCGCTTCGATACGTAGACATCTGCAAACGCTATTTCATATCAAGGAAGTGTTGCACTTACACACTTTTGAAGTGATTACGAGGTATACATAACAGTCCACAATGAATATTATATCTTATCATGAAACATAGAAATAAGATGCGATATCGCGATTTAAGAAGCACAGGAACTCTATTGCTGCGATACGTAGACATCTGCGAACGCTATTTCCTAGCAAGGAAGTGTCGCATTTATATTCTTTTGAAGTGTATGCGATGTACACATGACACTTCGCAATGAATATTATATCTTATAATGGAACATAGAAATGGGATGCGATATCGCGTTATGAGAAGCATTATATCTCTATTGCTACGATGCGTAGACATCTGCCATCGCTACTTCCAAGCAAGGAAGTGTCGCATTTACATTCATATGAAGTGTATGCGAGGTATTCAAGACACTTCTCAATGAAGATTATATCTTATCATAAAACATAGATGAGTTGCGATATCGCGTCCTAAAAGGAATAGGACTCTAATGCTACGATACGTAGACATCTGTAAACGAAATATCCTAGCAAGGCAGAGTCGCATTTACATTCTATTGAACTGAATACGAGGTATACATAACACTACACAATGAATATTATATATTATCATAAAACGTAGAAATGAGATGCGATATCGCGTTTTAAGAGGCATTAGAAATCTATTGCTACGATACGTAGACATCTGCAGACGCTATTTCCTAGCAAGGAAGTATCGCATTTACATTATTATGAAAGGAATACGAGGTATACATGGCACTTCGCAATGAATATTATATCTTATCATGAAACATCGAAATGAGATGCGATATGGCGATTTAAGAAGTATTAGAACTCTATTGCTTCGAGACTTAGACATCTGCAAACTCTATTTCCCTCCAAGCAAGTTTCGCATTTACATTCATTTGAAGTGTAGACGAGATATACATAACACTGCACAATGAATATTATAACTTATCATGAAACATAGAAATGAGATGCGAGATCGCGTTTCAAGAAGCATTAGAACTCTATTGCTTCGATGCGTAGACATCTGCAAACGCTATTTCCTAGCAATGAAGTGTCGCACTTACATGCTTTTGAAGTGTATGCGAGGTATACATAACACTTCGCAATGAATATTATATAATATCATGAGTCATAGAAATGAGATGCGATATGGCGATTTAAGAAGCATTAGAACACTATTGCTTCGATACGTAGATATCTGCAAACGCTACTTCCTAGCAAGGAAGTGTCGCATTTACATTCTTTTAAGTGAACACGAGGTATACATAACACTTCGCAATGAATATTATATCTTATCACGAAACGTAGAAACGAGATGCGATATGACGATGTGAGAAGAGAAGTGTCGCATTTACATTCTTTTGAAGTGAATACGAGGTATACATATAACTGCGCAATGAATATTGTATCTTATCATGAAACATAGAAATGAGATGCGATATCGGGATTTAAGAAGAATTAGAACTCTATTGCATCGATACGCAGACATCTCCAAACGCTATTTACTAGCAAGGAGGTGTCGCATTTATATTCATTTGAAGTGCAGACGAGGTATACATAACACTGCACAATGAATATTGTATCTTATCATGAAACACAGAAATGAGATGCGATATCGCGATTTAAGAAGCATTAGAACTCTATTGCTTCGATGCGTAGACATCTGGAAACGCTATTTCCTAACAAGGAAGTGTCGCATTTACATTCTTTGAAGTGAATACGAGGTATACATGACACGTCGCAATGAATATTATATAATATCATGAGTCATAGAAATGAGATGCGATATTGCGATTTAAGAAGCACTAGAACACTATTGCTTCGATACGTAGACATCTGCAAACGCTGTTTCCCAGCAAGGAAGTGTCGCATTTACATTCAATTGAAGTGTATGCGAGGTATACATGACACTTCGCAATGAATATTATATCTTATCATGAAACATAAAAATGAGATGCGATATCGCGTTTTAAGAAGCATTAGAACTCTACTGCTTCGATACGTACGCATCTAGAAACGCTATTTCCTATCAAGGAAGTGTCGCATTTACATTCTATTGAACTGAATACGAGGTATACATAACACTACACAATGAATATTATATCTTATCATAAAACGTAGAAATGAGATGCGATATCGCGTTTTAAGAGGCATTAGAAATCTATTGCTACGATACGTAGACATCTGCAGACGCTATTTCCTAGCAAGGAAGTATCGCATTTACATTATTATGAAAGGAATACGAGGTATACATGACACTTCGCAATGAATATTATATCTTATCATGAAACATCGAAATGAGATGCGATATGGCGATTTAAGAAGTATTAGAACTATATTGCTTCGAGACTTAGACATCTGCAAACTCTATTTCCCTCCAAGCAAGTTTCGCATTTACATTCATTTGAAGTGTAGACGAGATATACATAACACTGCACAATGAATATTATAACTTATCATCAAAAATAGGAATGAGATGCGAATTGAGAAGCAGTAGAACACTATTGCTTCGATGCGTAGATATCTGGAAACGCTATTTCCTAGCAAGGAAGTGTCGCATTTACATTCATTTGAAGTGTAGACGAGGAATACATAACACTTCGTAATGAATATAATATCTTATCATGAAACATAGAAATGAGATGCGATATCGCGTTTCAAGAAGCAATAGAACTCTATTGCTTCGATACGTAGACACCTGGAAACGTAATTTTCTACGAAGGAAGTGTCGAGTTCATATTCATTTGAAGTGTGTGCGAGGTATACAAGACACTTCGCAATGAATATTATATCTTATCATGAAAAAATAGGAACGAGATGCGATATCGCGTTTTAAGAAGCATTAGAACTCTATTGCTTCGATGCGTAGACATTTGGAAACGCTATTTCCTAACAAGGAAGTGTCGCATTTACATTCTTTTGAAGTGAATACGAGGTATACATGACACGTCGCAATGAATATTATATCTTATCACAAAACATAGAAATGAAATACGATATCGCGATTTGAGAAGCATTAGATCTCTATTGCTTCGATACGGAGACATCTGCAAACGCTATTTCCTAGCAAGGAAGTATCGCAATTACATTCTTTTTAAGTGAATACGAGGTGTACATAACACTCCACAATGAATATTATATCTTATCATGTAACATAGAAATGAGGTGCGATATCGCGTTTTAAGTAGCATTAGATCCCTATAACTTCGATGCGTAGACATCTGGAAACGCCATTTCCTAGCAAGGAAGGTTCGCATTTACATTCGTTTGAAGTGTAGACGAGGAATACATAACACTTCGCATTGAGTATTATATCTTATCATGAGACATAGAAATGAGATGCGATATCGCGTTATAAGAAGCATTTGAACTCTATTGCTGCGATACGTTAACATCTGCAAATGCTATGTCCTAGCAAGGAAGTGTCGCATTTACATTCTTTTGAAGAAAAAACGTGGTATACATGATACACCGCAATGAATATTATAACTGATCATGAAACATAGAAATGTGATGCGATATCGCGTTTCGAGAAGCATTAGAACTCTATTGTTACTAGCAAGGAAGTGTCGTATTTACATTCTTTTGAAGAGAGTACGAGGTATACATGACACTCCGCAATGAATAGTATATCTTATCGTAAAACATAGAAATGAGATGCGATATGGCGACTCAAGAAGCATTAGATCTCTATTGCTACGATACGTAGATATCTGCCGACGATATTTCCTAGCAAGGAAGTGTCGCATTTATATTCATTTGAAGTGTAGACGAGATATACATAACACTGCACAATGAATATTATATCTTATCATGAAACGTAGAAGTGAGATGCGATTTCGCGATTTAAGAAGCATTAGAACCCTATTGCTACGATACGTAGACATCTACAAACGCTATTCCCTAGCAAGAAGTTGTCGCATTTACATTCTTTTGAAGTGAATACGAGGTATACATGACACTTCGCAATGAATATTATATCTTATCATGAAACATAGATATGAAATGCGACATCGGGATTTAAGAAGCATAAAACTCTATTTCTTCGATACGTAGACATCTGCAAACGCTATTTCCTAGCAAGGTAGTGTCGCATTTACAACCTTTGAAGTGAATACGATGTATACATGACACTTCGCAATGAATATTACATCTTATCATGAAACATAGAAATGAGATGCTACATCGCGTTTTGAGAAGCATTAGAACCCTAATGCTACGATACGTAGACATCTGCAAACGCTATTTCCTGGCAAGGAAGTGTCGCATTTACATTCATTTGAAGTGTAGACGAGATATACATAACACTGCACAATGAATTTTATATCTTATCATGAAACGTCGAAGTGAAATGCGATATCGCGATTTAGAAAACATTAGGACTCTATTGCTACGATACGTAGACATCTGCAGACGCCTATTTCCTAGCAAGGAAGTGTCGCATTTACATTCATTTGAGGTGTATGCGAGGTACACATGACACTTCGCAATGAATATTATGTCTTATAATGAAACATAGAAATGAGATGCGTTATCGCGTTTTAAGAAGCATTAGAACCCTATTGCTTTGATACGTAGACATCTGCAAACGCTATTTCCTAGCAATGAAGTGTCGCACTTACATGCTTTTGAAGTGTATGCGAGGTATACATAACACTTCGCAATGAATATTATATAATATCATGAGTCATAGAAATGAGATGCAATATCGCGATTTAAGAAGCGCTAGAACTCTATTGCTTCGATACGTAGACATCTGCAAACGCTGTTTCCCAGCAAGGAAGTGTCGCATTTACATTCAATTGAAGTGTATGCGAGGTATACATGACACTTCGCAATGAATATTATATCTTATCATGAAACATAAAAATGAGATGCGATATCGCGTTTTAAGAAGCATTAGAACTCTACTGCTTCGATACGTACGCATCTAGAAACGCTATTTCCTATCAAGGAAGTGTCGCATTTACATTCTTCTGAAGCGAATACGAGGTATACATGACACTCCGCAATGAATATTATATCTTATCATGAAACATAGGAATGAGATGCGATATTGCGTTTTGAGAAGCATTAGAACTCTAATGCTACGATACGTAGACATCTGCACACGCTATTTCCCAGCAAGGGAGTGTCGCATTTACATTCTTTTGAAGTGAATACGAGGTTATAATAACAATCCACAATGAATATTATATCTTATCATGAAACATAGAAATGAAATGCGATATCGCGATTTAAGAATCATTAGGGCTCTACTGCTTCGATACGTAGGCATCTGCAAACGCCATTTCCTAGTAAGGAAGTGACGCATTTACATTCTCTTGAAGTGAATACGAGGTTATAATAATACTCCACAATGAATATTATATCTTATCATGAGACATAGAAATGAGATGCGATATGGCGATTTAGGAAGCAGTCGATCTCTATTGCTCCGATGCGTAGACATCTGCAAATGCGATTTCCTAGCAAGGAAGTGTCGCATTTACATTGTTTTCAAGTGAATACGAGGTACACATGACACTTCGCATTGAATATTGTGTCTTATCATGAAACATAGAAATGAGATGCGATATCGCTATTTAAGAAGCAATAGATCTCTATTGCTTCAATACGTAGACATCTGCCAACGCTATTTCCTAGCAAGGAAGTGTCGCATTTACATTCTCCTGAAGTGTGTACGAGGTATACATAACACTGCACAATGAATATTATATCTTATCATGAAACATAGAAATGACATGCCTAATCGCGATTTTAAAAGCATTAGAAAACAATTGCTTCGATACGTAGGCATCTGCAAACGCTATTTCCTAGCTAGGAAGTGTCGCATTTACATTGGTTTGAAGTGAATACGAGGTATACATGACACTTCGCAATGAATATTGTATCTTATCATGAAGCATAGAAATGAGATGCGATATCGTGTTTTAAGTAGCATTAGAACACAATTGCTACGGTACGTAGATATCTGCGGACGCAACTTCCTAGCAAGGAAGTGTCGCATTTACATTCTTTTCAGGTGAATACGAGGTATACATAACCCTCCACAATGAATATTATATCTTATCATGAAACGTAGAAATGAGATGCAATATCGCGTTTGAGAAACATTATAACACTAATGATACGATACGTATACATCTGCAAACGCTATTTCCTAGCAAGGAAGTGTAGCATTTACATTCATTTGAAGTGTATGCGAGGTATACAAGACACTTCGCTATGAATATTACATCTTATAATGAAACATAGAAGTGAAATGCAATATCGCGTTTCAAGAAGCACCAGAACTCTGTTGCTTCGATACGTAGACATCTGCCATCGCTATTTCCTAGCGAGGAAGTGTCGCATTTATATTCATTTGAAGTGTATGCGAGGTATACAAGACTCTTCGCAATGAATATTACGTCTTATCATGATTCATAGAATTGAGATGCGATTTCGCGTTTTGAGATGCATTAGAACTCTGTGGCGGCACTCGCCACTAGAGGGACAGCACCATTTACACTTTCCTGAAAGTACCCGATGACCCATCGTTTCCAATATATAGAAGTTCCGAACTGTCCCTAATATCCCAGCGTCTAAGGCAGGGCCTGCTAGGTAGCCTTACTGATGAGTCCACTAGCAGGCCCAGGACGAAACGTTCTTCCCCTCTCTTTTCCTTCCTTCTTTCTTCCTCCATCTTTACAGCACAGCAATAAAACCGAAGCAGCGCAGCCGCTTCAACTCTATTGCTATGATACGTAGATATCTGCAAACGCTATTTCCTAGCAAGGCAGTGCCGCATTTACATTCTATTGAAGTGAATACGAGTAATACATAACACTCCGCAATGAATATTATATCTTATCATGAAACATAGAAATGAGATGCGATATCGCGATTTAAAAAGCATTAGAACTCTATTGCTTCGATACCTAGACATCTGCAAACGCTATTTCCTAGGAAGGAAGTGTCGTATTTACATTCTTTTGATGTGAATACGGGGTATACATAACACTGCACAATGAATATTATATCTCATCATGAAACATAGAAATGTGATGCGATATGACGATTTAAGAAGCATTAGAACTCCATTGCTCCGATACGTAGACACCTGCAAACGCTACTTCCTAGCAAGGAAGCGTCGAATTTACATACTTTTGAAGTGAATACGAGGTATACATAACAGTCTACAATGAATATTATATCTTACCATGAAACATAGTAATGAGATGCGATATGTCGTTTTGAGAAGCATTAGAACACTATTGCTACGATACGTAGACATCTGCAAACGCTATTTCCTAGAAAGGAAGTGTCGTATTTATGTTCTTTTTGAAGAGAATACGAGGTATACATGACACTCCGCAATGAATATTATATCTTATCATAAAACATAGAAATGAGATGCGATATCTAGTTTTAAGAAGCATTAGAACTCATTTGCTTCGATCCGTAGACATCTCCCATCGCTATTTCCTAGCAAGTAAGTGTCGCATTTACATTCATTTAAAGTGTATGCCAGGTATACATGACACTTCGCAATGAATATTATATCTTATAATGAAACATAGAAATGAAATGAAATATCGCGTTTTAAGAAGTATTAGAACTCTGTTGCTTTGATACGTAGACATCTGCCATCGCTATTTCCTAGCGAGGAAGTGTCGCATTTATATTCATTTGAAGTGTATGCAAGATATACAAGACACTTCGCAATGAATATTATACCTTATCATGATTCATAGAAATGAGATGCGATATCGAGTTCTAAGAAGGATTAGAACTCCAATCCTACGATACGTAGACATCTGCAAACGCTATTTGCTAGCAAGGAAGTGTCGCATTTACATTCTATTGAAGTGAATACGAGGTATACATAACACTACACAATGAATATTATATCTTATCATGCAACGTAGAATTGTGGTGCGATATCGCGATTTAAGGAGCATTGGAATACTATTGCTTCGATACGTACACATCTGCAGACGCTATTACCTAGGAAGGAAGTGTCGCATTAACAATCTATTGAAGTGAATACGAGGTATACATAACAATCCACAATGAAAATTATATCTTATCATGAAGCATATAAATGAGGAGCGATTTCGCGTTTTGAGAAGCATTAGAACTCTAATGCTACGATACGCAGACATCTGCAATCGCAATTTTCTAGCAAGGATGTGCCGCATTTTCATTCATTTGAAGTGTATGCGAGGTAAACATGACACTTCGCAATGAATATTACATCTTATCATGGTACATAGGAATGACATGCGATATCTCTTTTTAAGAAGCATTAGAACCCTATTGCTTCGATACGTAGACATCTGCAAACGCTATTTCATAGCAAGGAAGTGTTGCATATACATTCATATGAAGTGTATGCGAGGTATACATGACACTTCGCAATGAATATTATATCTTATCATGACACAAAGAAGTGAGATGCTATATCGCGATTTAAGGAGCATTAAAACTCTATTGCTTCGATACGTAGACATCTGCGAACGCTATTTCCTAGCAAGGAAGGGTCGCATTTACATTCAGTTGAAGCGTATGCGAGGTATACATGACATTTCGCAATGAATATTATATCTTATCATGAAACATAGAAATGAGATGCGCTATTGCGTTTTAAGAAGCATTAGAACACTAATTCTTCGATACGTAGACATCTGCGAACGCTATTTCCTAGCAAGGAAGTGTCGCATTTTCATTCCTTTGATGTGAATACGAGGTGTACATGACACTTCGCAATGAATATGATATCTCATCATGAAACATAGAAATGAGATGCGAAGTCTCGTTTTAAGAAGCATTAGAACCCTATTGTTTCTATACGTAGACATCTGGGAACGCTATTTCCTAGCAGGGAATTGTCGCATTTGCATTCTTTTAAAGTGAATACGAGGTATACGTGAACATTCGCAGTGAATATTATATCGTATCATGAAACATAAAAATGAGATGCGATATCGCGGTTTAAGAAGCATTAGAACTCTATTGCTTCGATACGTAGATATCTGGAAACGTAATTACCTAGAATGGAAGTGTCGCATTTACATTCAATTGAAGTGTATGCGAGTTATACATGACACTCCACAATGAATATTATATCTCATCATGAAACATAGAAATGAGATGCGATATGGCGATTTAAGAAGCATTAGAACACTACTGCTTCGATACGTTGACATCTGCAAACGCTACATCCTAGCAAGGAAGTGTCGCATTTACATTCTTTTGAAAGGAATGCGAGGTATACATGACAGTTCGTTATGAATATTATATCTTATCATGAAACACAGGAATGAGATGCGATATCGCGTTTTGAGAAGCATTAGAACTCTAATGCTACGATACGCAGACATCTGCAAACGCTATTTTCTAGCAACGATGTGTCGCACTTACATTCATTTGAAGTGTATGCGAGGCATAAGTTACATTTCGCAATGAAAATTATGTCCTATCATGAAACATAGGAATGAGATGCGATAACTCTATTGAGACATCTGGAAACGCTACTTGCCAGGAAGGAAGTGTCGCAGTTGCATTCATTTGAGGTGGTTACGAGGAGTACATGACACTTCGCAATGTATATTATAACTTATCTTGAAAGATAGAAATGAAATGCGATATCTCGTTTTAAGAAGTGAATACGAGGTATACATAGCACTGAACATTGAATATTATATCTTATCATGAAACATAGAAATGAGATGCGATAACTCGTTCTAAGAAGCATTAGGTCTCTAGTGCTTCGATACGTAGACATCTGGAAACGCTATTTACTAGAAAGGAAGTGTTGCATTTACATTCATTTGAAGTGTAGACGAGGAATACAGAACACTTCGCAATGAATATTATATCTTATCATGACACATCGAAATGAGGTCCGATATCGAATTTTAAGAAGCATTAGATCTCTATTGCTATGATACGTAGGCATCTGCAAACGCTATTTCCTAGCAAGGAAATGTCGCATTTATATTCTTTTGAGGTGAATACGAGGTATACATAACACTCCACAATGAATATTATATCTTATCGTGATACATAGAAATGAGATGCGATATCGCGTTTTAAGCAGCATTAGAACTCTTTCGCTACGATACGTAGATATCTGCAGACGCTATATCCTAGCAAGGAAGTGTCGCATTTACATTCCTTTGAAGTGAATAGGAGGTATACATAACACTCCACAATGAATATTATATATTATCATGAAACATAGGAATGGGATGCGATATCGCCTTTTGAGAAGCACTAGAACTCTATTGCTTCTTACGTAGACAATTGCAAACGCTACTTCCTAGCAAGGAAGTGTCGCATTTACATTCATTCAAAGTGTATAGGAGGTATACATATCACTGCACGGTGTATATTATATCTTATCATAAAACATAGAAATGAGATGCGATATTGCGATTTCAGAAGCACTAGAATCCTATGGCTCGATACGTAGACATCTGCAAACGCTA
This sequence comes from Xylocopa sonorina, assembly GCF_050948175.1. NCBI lineage: Eukaryota > Metazoa > Arthropoda > Insecta > Hymenoptera > Apidae > Xylocopa > Xylocopa sonorina. The sequence continues at coordinate 72,952 of NW_027490178.1, read as the reverse complement.
CTTGCTAGCATGGAAGTGTCGCACTTACATTTTATTGAAAGGAATACGAGGTGTACATGACACGTGGCAATGAATATTATATCTTATCATGAAACATAGAAATGTGGTGCGATATGGCGCTTTAAGAAGCATTAGCACACTATTGCCTCGATACGTAGACATCTGCAAACGCTAGTTCCTAGGAGGGAAGTGTCGCATTTATATTCTTTTGAAGTGAGTACGAGGTATACATAACACTGCACAATGAATATTATATCTTATCATGAAACATAGAAATGAGATGCGATATCGCGTTTTTAGAAGCATTAGAACTCTAATGCTACGATACGTAGATATCTGCCAACGCTATTTCCTAGCAAGGAAGTGTCGCATTTACATTCTTTTGAAGCGAATACGAGGTATACATGACACTTGGCAATTAATATTGTATCTTATCATGAAACATAGGAATGAGATGCGATGTCGCGTTTTAAGAAGCATTAGAACTCTATTGCTACGATACGTAGACATCTGCAGACGCTATTTCCTAGCAAGGGAGTGTCACATTTACATTCATTTGAAGTGTCTGCAAGGTATACATGACACTTCGCAATCATTATTATATATTATCATGAAACATAGAAATGAGATGCGATATCGCGTTTTGAGAAGCATTAGAACACAAATGCTACGATACGTAGACATCTACAAACGCTATTTCATAGCAAGAACGTGTCGCATTTACATTCTTTTGAAGTGAATGCGAGGTATACATCACATTGCACAATGAATATTATATGTTATCATGAAACATAGGAATGAGATGCGATATCACGATTTAGGATGCATTAGAACTTTATTGCTTCGATACGTAGACATTTGCAAACGCTATTTCCTAGCAAGGAAGTGTCGCATTTACATTTTTCTGAAGTGAATACAAGGTATACATGACACTTCGCAATTAATATTATATCTTATCACGAAGCATACAAATGAGATGCGGTATCCCGTTTCAAGAAGCATTAGAACTCGATTGCTTCAATACGTAGACATCTGCAATCGCTATTTCCTAGCAAGGAAGTGTCGCATTTATATTCATTTGAAGTGTATGCGAGGTGTACATAACACATCGCAATGAATATTATATGTTATCATGAAACATAGAAATGAGATGCGATATCTCGTTTTAAGAAGCATTATAACAAGCTGGCTACGATGCGTAGACATATGCAAACGCTATTCCCTAGCAGGAAACTGTTGCATTTACGTTCTTTTGAGGTGAACACGAGGTATACATGACATTGCACAATAAATATTATATATTATCATGAAACATAGAAATGAGGTGCGATATCGCGATATAAGATGCATAAGAACTTCAATGCTACGATACGTATACATCTACAAACGCTATTTCCTAGCAAGGATGTGTCGCATTTGCATTCATTTGAAGTGAATACGAGAAATACATGAAACTTTGCAATAAATATTATATCTTATCATGAAACATAGAAATCAGATGCGATATCGCGTTTAGAGATGCAATAGAAATCTAATGCTACGATACGCAGAAATCTGCAAACGTTTTTTCCTAGCAAGGAAGTGTCGCATTTACATTCTTCTGTAGTGAATAGAAGGTATACATGACACTTCGCAATTAATATTATATCTTGTCATGAAACATAGAAATCAGATGCGACATCTCGTTTTAAGAAGCATTAGAACTCTATTTCTTCGATACGTAGACATCTGCAAACGCTATTTCCTAGGAAGGAAGTGTCGCATTTACATTCTTTTGATGTGAATACGGGGTATACATAACACTGCACAATGAATATTATATCTCATCATGAAACATAGAATTGAGATGCGATATCGCTTTTTGAGAAGCATTAGAACTCCCTTGCTACGATACGTAGACATCTGCAAACGCTATTTCCTAGCAAGGAAGTGTCGTATTTACATTCTTTTGATGTGAATACGGCGCATACATAACTCTGCACAATGAATATTATATCTTATCATGAAACATAGAAATGAGATGCGATATGACGATTTAAGAAGCATTAGAAGCCTATTGCTTCGATACGTAGACATCTGCAAACGCTATTTCCAAGCAAGGATGTGTCGTATTTATATTCTTTTGAAGTGAGTGCGAGGTATACATAACACTCCACAATGAATAATATATCTTATCATAACACATAGAATTGAGATGCGATATCGCGTTATGAGATACATTAGAACTCTCTTGCTACGATACGTAGACATCTGCAAACGCTATTTCCTAGCAAGGAAGTGTCGTATTTACATTCATTTGAAGTGTAAGGGAGGTATACAAGACACTTCGCAATGAATATTATATCCTATCATGATTCATAGAAATGAGATGCGATATGGCGTTCTAAGAAAGACTAGAACTCTATTTCTACGATACGTACACATCTGCAGACGCTATTTCTTATCAAGGATGTGTCGTATTTACATTGTTTTGAAGTGAATACGGGGTATACATAACACTGAACAATGAATATTATATCTTATCATGAAACATAGAAATGAGATGCGATATCGCCTTTTAACAAGCATTAGAACTCTATTGCTACGATACATAGATATCTGCAGACGCTATTTCCTAGGAAGGAAGTGTCGCATTTACTTCTTTTGAAGTGAATACGAGGTATACATAACACTCCACAATGAATATTATATCTTATCATGAAACATAGAAATGAGGAGCGATTTCGCGTTTTAAGAAGCATAAGAAATCCATTGCTCCGATACGTAGACACCTGCAGACGCTAATTCCTAGCAAGGAAGTGTCGCATTTACATTCTTTTGAAGTGAATACGAGGTATACATAACACTCCACAATGAATATTATATCTTATCATGAAACAAAGAAATGTGATGCGATATCTCGTTTTAAGAAGCATTAGAACTCTATTGCTTCGATACGTAGACACCTGCCATCGCTATTTCCTACCAAGGAAGTGTCACATTTACATTCATTTCAAGTGTATGCTAGATATACATGATACTTCGCAATAAATATTATATTTTAACATGAAACATAGAAATGAGATGCTATATCGCGTTTAAGTAGCATTAGAACTCTATTGCTTCGATACGTAAACATCTGCAAACGCTATTTCCTAGCAAGGAAGTGTCGCATTTACATTCATTGGAAGTGTATGCGATGTATACGTGACACTTCGCAATAAATATTATATCTTATCATGAAACATAGAAATGAGATGCGATATCGCGTTTTGAGATGCATTAGAACTCTATTGCTACGATACGTAGACATCTGCAATCGCTACTTCCTAGCAAGATAGTGTCGCATTTATATTCGTTTGAAGTGAATGCGAGGTATACATAACATTGCACAATGAACATTATATATTATCATGAAACATAGAAATGAGATGCGATATCGCGGTTTAAGATGCATTAGAACTTTATTGCTTCGATACGTAGACATCTGCAAACCCTATTTCCCAGCAAGGAAGTGTCGCATTTACATTCTTTTGCAGTGAATACGAGGTTTACATAACACTACACTATGAATATTGTATCTTATCATGAATCATAGTAATGAGGAGCGATTTCGCGTTTTAAGAAGCATTAGAACTCCATTGCTACGATACGAAGACATCTGCAAACGCTATTTCCTAGCAAGGAAGCGTCTAATTTACATTGCTTTGGGGTGAATACGATGTAGAGATTACACTGCACAATGAATATTATATCTTATCATGACACATAGAATTGAGATGCGATACCGCAATTTAAGATGCTTTAGATCTCTATTGCTTCGATGCGCAGACATCTGCAAACCCTATTTCCCAGCAAGGAAGTGTCGCATTTACATTCTTTTGCAGTGAATACGAGGTTTACATAACACTACACTATGAATATTGTATCTTATCATGAATCATAGTAATGAGGAGCGATTTCGCGTTTTAAGAAGCATTAGAACTCCATTGCTACGATACGAAGACATCTGCAAACGCTATTTCCTAGCAAGGAAGCGTCTAATTTACATTGCTTTGGGGTGAATACGATGTAGAGATTACACTGCACATTGAATATTATATCTTATCATGACACATAGAATTGAGATGCGATACCGCGATTTAAGATGCTTTAGATCTCTATTGCTTCGATGCGCAGACATCTGGAAACGCTATTTCCTAGCAAGGGAGTGGCGCATTTACATTCCTTTGAAGTGTGGACCAGGTATGCATAGCCCTTCGAAATGTATATTATATCTCATCATGAAACATTGGAATAAGAAGCGATATCGCGTTTTAAGGGGCATTAGTACTCCATTGCTACGGTACGTAGATATCTAAAAACGCTATTTCCTAGTAAGGAAGTGTCCCATTAACATTCTTATGTGGTGAATACGAGGTATACATATCACTCCAAAATGAATATTATATCTTATCATGAAACATAGAAATGAGATGAGATATCGCGATTTATGAAGCATTAGAGCTCTATTGCTATGATGCATAGACATCTACAGACGCTATTTCCTAGCAAGGAGGTGTCGCATTTACATTCTTTTGAAGTGAATACGAGGTATACATGACACTCCACAATGAATATTATATCTTATCATAAAGCATATAAATGAGGAGCGATTTCTCGTTTTAAGAAGAATTAGAAATCTATTGCTACGATACGTAGACATCTGCAATCGCTAATTCCTAGCAAGGAAGTCTCGCATTCTCAATCTTTTGAAGCGAATACAAGGTACACATAACAATCCACAATGAATATTATATCTTATCATGAAACATAGAAATGAGATGCGATATCGCGATTTAAAAAGCATTAGAAATCTATTGCTACGGTACGTAGCCATTTGCAAACGCTCTTCAATAGCAAGGAAGCGTTGCACTTACATTCTTTTGAAGTGAATACGAGGTATACATGACACTTCGCAATGAATATTATATCTTTCCAGGAAACATAGAAATGAAATGCGATATTGCGATTTATGAAGCATTAGAACACAATTGCTTCGATACGGCGACATCAGCAATCGCTATTTCCTAGCAAGGAAGTGCCGCATTTACATTCTATTGAAGTGAATACGAGGTATACATAACACTACACAATGAATATTCTATCTTATCATGAAACGAAGAAGTGAGATGCGGTATCGCGATTTATGATGCATTGGAAACCTATTGCTTCGATACGTAGAAATCTGCAAACGCTATTTCCTCGGAAGGAAGTGTCGCAATTACATTCACTTGAAGAGTATACGAGGTACACATGACACCTCGCAATGAATATTATATCTTATCACGAAACATAGGAAGGGGATGGGATATCGTATTTTAAGAAGCATTAGAACTCTGTTGCTACGATACGTAGACATCTGCAAAAGCTATTTAATAGCAAAAAAGAGTCGCACTTACATTCTTTTGAAGTGAATACGAGGTATACATAACACTCCACAATGAATATTATATCGTGTCATGAAATATAGGAATGACATGCGATATCACGATATGAGAAGCATTGGAACGCTATTGCCTCGATACGGAGACATCTGCAAACGCTATTTCCTAGGAAGGATGTGTCGCATTTACATTCTTTTGAAGTGAATACGAGGTATACATAACACTCCACAATGAATATTATATCGTGTCATGAAATATAGGAATGACATGCGATATCACGATATGAGAAGCATTGGAACGCTATTGCTTCGATACGGAGACAACTGCAAACGCTATTTCCTAGGAAGGATGTGTCGCATTTACATTCTTTTGAAGTGAATACGAGGTATACATAACACTCCACAATGAATGTTATATCTTATCATGAAACATAGAAATGAGGTGCGATATCGCGATTTAAAAAGCATTAGAAATCTATTGCTACGGTACGTAGACATTTGCAAACGCTATTTAATAGCAAGGAAGCGTCGCACTTACATTCTTTTGATGTGAATACGAGGTATACATGACACTTCGCAATGAATATTATATCTTTCCAGGAAACATAGAAATGAGATGCGACATTGCGATTTAAGAAGCATTAGAACACTATTGCTACGGTACGCAGAAATCTGGAAACGCTATTTTCTAGCAAGGAAGTGTCGCATTAACACCCATTTGAAGTGAATACGAGGAATACATGAAACTTCGCAGTGAATATTATATCTTATCATGAAACATAGAAATGAGATGCGATATCCCGTTTCAAGAAGCATTAGAACTCTATTGCTTCGATACGTAGACATCTGCAATCGCTATTTCCTAGCAAGGAAGTGTCGCATTTACATTCATTTGAAGTGTATGCGATGTATACATAACACTTCGCAATGAATATTATATGTTGTCATGAACCATAGAAATGAGATGCGATATCTCGTTTTAAGAAGCATTATAACACGCTTTCTACGATACGTAGACTTCTGCAAACTCTATTTCCTAGCAAGGAAGTGTCGCACTGATATTCATTTGAAGTGTATGCGTGGTATACATGACACTTCGCAATGAATATTATATCTTATAATGAAACGTAGAAATGAGATGCGATATCGCGTTTTAAGAAGCATTAGGACTCCATTGCTACGATACGTAGACATCTGCAGACGCCATTTCGTAGCAAGGAAGTGTCGCATTTACAATCTTTTGAAGTGAATGCGAGGTATACATGACACTGCACGATGAATATTATATCTTATGATGAAGCATAGAAAAGATATGCGGTATCCCGTTTTAAGAATCATTAGAACCCTATTGCTTGGATACGTAGACATCTGCCAACGCTATTTCCTAGCAAGGTAGTGTCGCATTTACATTCTTTTGAAGTGAATGCGAGGTATACGTGACACTCCGCAATGAATATTATATCTTATCGCTAAACATAGAAATGAGATGCGATATCGCGTTTTAAGAAGTATTAGAAATCTATAGCTTCGACACGTAGACATCTGCCATCGCTATTTCCTAGGAAGGAAGTGTCACATTTACATACATTTGAAGTGAATACGAGGTATAAGCGACACTTCGCAATAAATATTATATCTTATCATGAAACATAGAAATGAGATGCATTAACGGGTCTTCAGAACCATTAGAAGCCTATTGCTTGAATACGCAGACATCTGCAAACGCTATTTCCTAGCATGGAAGTGTCGCATTTACTTTCTTTTGAAGCGAATCCGAGGTATACATGACACATCGCAATGAATATTATATCATGTCATGAAACATAGGAATGAGATGCGATATCGCGATTTAAAAAGCATTAGACCTCAATTACCTACGATACGTAGACATCTGCAATCGCTGTTTCCTAACAAAGAAGAGTCGCATTTACATTCTTTTGAAGTGAATACCAGAGGTATACACGACACTTCGCAATGAATATTATACCTTATTACGAAACATAGAAATGAGACGCGATATCGCGTTTTAAGAAGCATTAGGACACCATTTCTGCGATACGTAGACATCTGCAAACGCTATTTCCTAGCATGGAAGTGTCGCATTTACATTCTTTTGAACTGAATACGAGGTATTCATGGCACTTCGCAATGCATATTATATCTTATCATGAAACATAGAAATGTGATGTAATAACGCGTTTTTAGAAGCACTATAACTCTATTGCTTTGATACGTAGACATCTGGAAAAGCTATTTCCTAGAAAGGAAGTGTCGCATTCACATCCATTTGAATTGTAGACGAGGATTACAAAGCACTTCGCAATGTATATTATATCTTATCACGGAACGTAGAAATCATATGCGGTATCGCGATTTAAGAAGCATTAGAACTCTATTGCTACGATACGTAGACATCTGCAAACGCTATTTCCAAGAGAGGAAGTGTCGCATTTACATTCATTTGTAGTGTATCCGAGGTATACATGACACTTCGCAATGAGTATTATATCTCAACATGAAACATAGAAATGAGATGCGATATTGCGTTTTGAGAAGCATTAGAACTCTATTGCTTCGATACGTAGATATCTGCAAACGCTACTTCCTTGCTAGGAAGTGTCGCATTTACATTCTCTTGAATTGTATGCGAGGTATACATAACACTCCACAATGAATATCATATCTTATCTCGAAACATAGGAATGAGATGCGATATCGCGATTTAAGAAGCATTACAACTCTATTGCTTCGAAACGTAAACATCTGCAAACACAACTTCCTAGCTAGGAAGTGTCGCATTTACTTTTAATTGAAGTGAATACGAGGTATACATAACACGGCGCAATGAATATTATATCTTATCATGAAACATGGAAATGAGATGCGATATCGCGATTTAAGCAGCATTAGAACTCTATTGCTTCGATACGTAGACACCTGCAAACGCTACTTCCTAGCAAGGAAGTGTAGCATTTACAATCTTTTGAAGTGAATACGAGGTATACATGGCTCTCCGCAATGAATATTGTATCTTATAATGAAACATAGAAATGAGATGCGATATCGCGTTTTGAGATGCAATAGAAATCTAATGCTACGATACGCAGAAATCTGCACACGCTATTTCCTAGCAAGGAAGTGTCACATTTACATTCTTTTGAAGTGAAGGCGAGGTATACATAACATTGCACAATGAATATTATATATTATCATGAAACATAGAAATGAGATGCTATATCTCGTTTTAAGAAGCATTATAACACGCTTGCTACGATACGTAGACATCTGCAAACTCTATTTCCTAGCAAGGAAGTGTCGCATTTACATTCACTTGAAGTGAATACGAGGAATACATGAAACTTCGCAATGAATATTATTTCTTATCATGAAGCATAGAAATGAGATGCGATATTCCGTTTCAAGAAGCATTAGAACTCTATTCCTTCGATACGTAGACGTCTGCAAACGCTATTTCCTAGCAAGGAAGTGTCGCATTTACATTCATTTGAAGTGTATGCGATGTATACGTGACACTTCGTAATAAATATTATATATTATCATGAAACATAGAAATGAGATGCGATATCGCGTTTTGAGATGCAATAGAAATCTAATGCCACGATACGCAGAAATCTGCAAACGCTATTTCCTAGCAAGGAAGTGACGCATTTACATTCTTCTGAAGTGAATACAAGGTATACATGACACTTCGCAATGAATATTATATCTTATCATGAAACATAGAAATGAGATGCGATATCCCGTTTCAAGAAGCATTATAACACGCTTGCTACGATACGTAGACATCTGCAAACTCTATTTCCTAGCAAGGAAGTGTCGCATTTACATGCCTCTGAAGTGAATACAAGGTATACATGACACTTCGCAATTAATATTATATCTTATCATGAAACATAGAAATGTGATGTGATATCCCATTTCAAGAAGCATTACAACTCTATTGCTACGATACGTAGATATCTGCAAACTCTATTTCCTAGCAAGGAAGTGTCGCATTTACATTCATTTAAAGTGTATACGAGGTATATATAACACTTCGCAATGAATATTATATGTTGTCATGAAACATAGAAATGAGATGCGATATTTCGTTTTAAGAAGCATTATAACACGATTGCTACGATACGTAGATATCTGCAAACTCTATTTCCTAGCAAGGAAGTATCGCATTTACATTCATTTGAAGTGAATACAAGGAATACATGAAACTTCGCAATGAATATTATATCTTATCATGAAACATAGAATTGTGATGTGATATCGCGTTTTAAGAAGCATTAGAACTCTATTGCTACGATACGTAGACATCTGCAAACGTTATTTGCTGGCAAGGAAGTGTCGCATTTACATTCATTTGAAGTGTATGCGATGTATACGTGACATTTCGCAATAAATATTATATCTTATAATGAAACATAGGAATGAGATGCGATATCGCGTTTTGAGATGCAATAGAAATATAATGCTACGATACGCACAAATCTGCAAACGCTATTTCCTAGCAAGGAAGTGTCGCATTAACATTCTTTTGAAGTGTATGCGAGGTATACATAACACTTCGCAATGAATATTATATGTTGTCACGAAACATAGAAATGAGATGCTATATCTCATTTTAAGAAGCATTATAACACGCCTGCTACGATACGTAGACATCTGCAAACTCTATTTCCTAGCAAGGAAGTGTCGCATTTACATTCATTTGAAGCGTATTTGAGGTATACATAACACTTCGCAATGAATATTATATGTTGTCATGAAACATAGAAATGAGATGCGATATCTCGTTTTAAGAAGCATTATAACACGCCTGCTACGATACGTAGATATCTGCAAACTCTATTTCCTAGCAAGGAAGTATCGCATTTACATTCATTTGAAGTGAATACAAGGAATACATGAAACTTCGCAATGAATATTATATCTTATCATGAAACATAGAAATGTGATGTGATATGGCGTTTTAAGAAGCATTAGAACTCTATTGCTACGATACGTAGACATCTGCAAACGTTATTTGCTAGCAAGGAAGTGTCGCATTTACATTCATTTGAAGTGAATACGAGGTATACATAACACTCCACAATGAATATTATATCTTATCGTGAAACATAGAAATGAGATGCGATATTGTGATTTAAGTAGCATTACAACTCAATTGCCTCGATACGTAGGCATCTGGAAACGCTATTTCCTAGAAAGGATGTATCGCATTTTCATTCGTTTGAAGTGTAGACGAGGAATACATAACACTTGGCAATTAATATTGTATCCTATCATGAAGCATAGAAATGAGATGCGACATCGCGTTATAACAATCATTAGAACTCTATTGCTACGATACGTAGACATCTGCAACGCTATTTCCTAGCAAGGAAGTGTCGCATTTACATTCTTTTGAAGTGAATACGAGGTATACATAACACTCTACAATGAATATTATATCTTGTCATGAAACATAGAAATGAGATGCGATATCGCGATTTAAAAGGAATTAGAAATCTATTGGGACGATACGTAGACATCTGCAAACGCTGTTTAGTAGCAAGGAAGTGTCGCATTTACATTCTTTTCAAGTGAGTGCGGGGTGTACGTAACACTACACAATGTATATTATACCTTATCATGAAACATAAGAATGAGATGTGATATGGCGTTATAAGAAGCATTAGAACTCTATTGCTACGATACGTAGACATCTGCAAACGCTATTTCCTAGCAAGGAAGTGTCGCATTTACATTCTTTTGAAGTGAATACGAGGTATACATAACACTCTACAATGGATATTATATCTGATCATGAAACATAGAAATGAGATGCGATATCGCGTTTTAAGGAGCTTTAGAACTCTATTGCTTCGATGCGTAGACAGCTCCAAACGCTATTTACTAGCAAGGAAGTGTCGCATTTACATTCATTTGAAGTGCAGACGAGATGTACATAACACTGAACAATGAATATTGTATCTTATCATGAAACACAGAAATGAGATGCGATATCGCGATTTAAGAAGCATTAGAACTCTACTGCTACGATTCGTAGACATCTGCAAACGCTATTTCCTAGCAATGTAGTGCCGCATTTACATTCTGTTGAAGTAAATACGCTTCATACATAACACTCCACAATGAATATTATATCTTATCATGAAACATAGAAATGAGATGCGGCATCGCAATTTAAAAAGCATTAGAACACTATTGGTGCGATACGTAGACATCTGCAAACGCAATTTCAAAGCAAGGAAGTGTCGCATTTACATTCTTTTGAGGTGAATACAAGGTACACATGACACTTCGCAATTAATATTATATCTTATCATGAAACATAGAAATGAGATGCGATATCCCGTTTCAAGAAGCATTAGAACTCTATTGCTTCGAAACGTAGGCATCTGGAAACGTAGTTTCCTAGAAAGGAAGTGTCGCATTTACATTCTTTTGAAGTGGATACGAGGTATTCATAACCACTTCGCAATGAATATTATATCAAATCATGAAACATAGACGTGAGTTGCGATATCTCGTTTTATGAAGCATTAGAACCCTATTGCTTCGATACGTAGGCATCTGCAAACGCTGTTTCCTAGCAAGGAAGTGTCGCATTTAGATTCATTAGAAGTGTAGACGAGGAATACGTAACACTTCGCAATGAATATCGTATCTTATCATGAGACATAGAAATGAGATGCGATATCGCGTTTTAAGAAGCAATAGAACTCTATTGCTATGATACGTAGACATCTGCAAACGCTATTTCCTAGCAAGGAAGTGTCGCATTTACATTCATTCGAAGTGTATGCGAGGTGTAAGTGACACTTCGCAATGAGTATCATATCCTATCATGAAACATAGAAATGTGATGCGATATCGCGTTTCCAGAAGCACTAGAACTCTATTGCTTCGATGCGTAAACATCTGGAAACGCTATTTCCTAACAAGGAAGTTTCGCATTTACATTCTTTTGAAGTGAATACGAGGTATACATGACACGTCGCAATGAATATTATATCTTATCATGAAACATAGAAATGAGAATCGATATCGCGTTTTAAGAAGCACTAGAATTCTATTACTTCGATACGTAGACATCTGCAAACGCTACTTCCTAGCAAGGAAGTTTCGCATTTACATTCTTTTGAAGTGTAATACGAGGTATATATGACACGTCGCAATGAATATTATATCTTATCATGAAACATAGAAATGAGATGCGATATCGTGTTTTAAGAAGCATCAGAACTCTATTGCTACGATACGTAGACATCTGCAAACGCTATTTAGTCGCAAGGAAGTGTCGCATTTTACATTCTTTTAATGTGAATACGATGTATACCTAACACTCCACAATGAATATTATACTTTATCACGAAACATAGAAATGAAATGCGATATCGCGATTTGAGAAGCATTAGATCTCTATTGCTTCGATACGGAGACATCTGCAAACGCTATTTCCTAGCAAGGAGGTATCGCAATTACATTCTTTTTAAGTGGATACGAGGTATACATAACTCTCCACAATGAAGATTATATCTTATCATGAAACATAGGAATGAGATGCGATATCGAGGTTTAAGAAGCATAAAACTCTATTTCTTCGACACGTAGACATCTATAAACGCTATTTCCTAGCAAGGATGTGTAGAGTTTACATTCTTTTGAAGTGTAGACGAGGGATACATAACAGTTCGTAATGAATATTATATCTTATCATGAAACATAGACATGTTAATGCGATATCGCGTTTTAAGAAGCATTAGAACTCTATTGCTTCGATACGTAGACATCTGCAATCGCTAATTCCTAGCAAGGTAGTGTCGCATTTACATTCTTTTGAAGTGAATACGAGGTATACATAACATTCCACAACCTATATTATACCTCATCACGAAACATAGATATGAAATGCGATATCGCGATATAGGAGGCATTGGAACACTATTGCTTCGATACGTAGACTTCTGCATCGCTATTTCCTAGCAAGGAAGTTTCGCATTTACATTCATTGGAAGTGTGTGCGAGGTATACACATCACTTCGCAATGAATATTATATGTTGTCATGAAACATAGAAATGACATGCGATACCGCGTTTTTGGAAACATTAGAGCTCTATTGCTACGATACGTAGACATGTGGAAACGCTATTTCGTAGAAAGAAAGTGTCGCATTTACATTCATTTGAAGTGAATACGAGGTATACATAACACTCCACAATGAATATTATATCTTATCGTGAAACATAGAAATGAGATGCGATATTGTGATTTAAGTAGCATTACAACTCAATTGCCTCGATACGTAGGCATCTGGAAACGCTATTTCCTAGAAAGGATGTATCGCTTTTTCATTCGTTTGAAGTGTAGACGAGGAATACATAACACTTGGCAATTAATATTGTATCCTATCATGAAGCATAGAAATGAGATGCGACATCGCGTTATAAGAAGCATTAGAACTCTATTGCTACGATACGTAGACATCTGCAAACGCTATTTCCCTAGCAAGGAAGTGTCGCATTTACATTCTTTTGAAGTGAATACGAGGTATACATAACACTCTACAATGAATATTATATCTTGTCATGAAACATAGAAATGAGATGCGATATCGCGATTTAAAAGGAATTAGAAATCTATTGGGACGATACGTAGACATCTGCAAACGCTGTTTAGTAGCAAGGAAGTGTCCGCATTTACATTCTTTTCAAGTGAGTGCGGGGTGTACGTAACACTACACAATGAATATTATACCTTATCATGAAACATAAGAATGAGATGTGATATGACGTTATAAGAAGCATTAGAACTCTATTGCTACGATACGTAGACATCTGCAAACGCTATTTCCTAGCAAGGAAGTGTCGCATTTACATTCTTTTGAAGTGAATACGAGGTATACATAACACTCTACAATGAATATTATATCTTGTCATGAAACATAGAAATGAGATGCGATATCGCGATTTAAAAGGAATTAGAAATCTATTGGGACGATACGTAGACATCTGCAAACGCTGTTTAGTAGCAAGGAAGTGTCGCATGTACATTCTTTTCAAGTGAGTGCGGGGTGTACGTAACACTACACAATGAATATTATACCTTATCATGAAACATAAGAATGAGATGTGATATGGCGATTTAGAAAGCATTAGAACTCTATTGGCTTCGATATGTAGACATCTGCAGACGCTATTTCCTAGCAAGGAAGTGTCGCATTTACAATCTTCTGAAGTAAATACGTTTGTATACATAGCACTCCACAATGAATATTATATCTGATCATGAAACATAGAAATGAGATGCGATATCGCGTTTTTAAGGAGCTTTAGAACTCTACTGCTTCGATGCGTAGACAGCTCCAAACGCTATTTACTAGCAAGGAAGTGTCGCATTTACATTCATTTGAAGTGCAGACGAGATGTACATAACACTGAACAATGAATATTGTATCTTATCATGAAACACAGAAATGAGATGCGATATCGCGATTTAAGAAGCATTAGAACTCTACTGCTACGATTCGTAGACATCTGCAAACGCTATTTCCTAGCAATGTAGTGCCGCATTTAGATTCTGTTGAAGTAAATACGCTTCATACATAACACTCCACAATGAATATTATATCTTATCATGAAACATAGAAATGAGATGCGGCATCGCAATTTAAAAAGCATTAGAACACTATTGGTGCGATACGTAGACATCTGCAAACGCAATTTCAAAGCAAGGAAGTGTCGCATTTACATTCTTTTGAGGTGAATACAAGGTACACATGACACTTCGCAATTAATATTATATCTTATCATGAAACATAGAAATGAGATGCGATATCCCGTTTCAAGAAGCATTAGAACTCTATTGCTTCGAAACGTAGGCATCTGGAAACGCTATTTCCTACCAAGGAAGTGTCGCATTTACATTCATTTGAAGTGTATGCGAGGTATACATGACACGGCACAATGAATGTTATATCTCAATACGAAACATGGAAATGAGATGCGATATGGCGATTTTAGAAGCATTAGAACTCTATTGCAACGATACGTAGATATGTGCAAACACTACTTCCTTGCAAGCAAGAGTCGCATTTACATTCTTTTGAAGTGTAGACGAGAAATACATAACACTTCGCAATGAATATTATATCTTATCACGAAACATAGAAATGAGATGCGGTATCGCGTTTTAAGAAGCATTAGAACTCTATTGCTTCTATACGTAGACATATACAAACGCTATTTCCTAGCAGGGAAGTGTCGCATTTACATTCATTTGAAGTGTAGACGATATATACATAACACTGCACAATGAATATTATATCTTATCATGAAACATTGAAATCAGATGCGATATCGCGGTTTAAGATGCATTAGAACTCTATTGCTTCGATACGTAGACAACTGAAAACGCTACTTCCTAGCAAGGAAATGTCGCATTTACATTCATTTGAAGTAAATTACGAGGTATACATAACAGTGCACTATGTATATTATATCTTATCATGAAACATAGAAATGAGATGCGATATCGCGATTAAAGAAGCAATAGAACTCTATTGCTTAGATACGTAGACATCTGCAAACGCTATTTCCTAGCAAGGAAGTGTTGCATTTACATTCACTTGAAATGTATGCGAGGTATACATGACACTTCGCAATGAATATTATATACTATCATGAAACATAGAAATGAGATGCGATATCGCGATTTAAGAAGCATTTGAACTCTATTGCTTCGATACGTAGACATCTGGAAACGCTGTCTCCTAGCATAGAAGTGTCGCATTTACATTCAATTAAAGTGTAGACGAGGGAATACATAACACTTCGTAATGAATATTATATCTTATCACGAAACATAGAATTGAGATGCGATATCGCGTATTAAGAAGCATTAGAGCTCTATTGCTTCGATACGTTGACATCTGGAAACTCTATTTCCTAGAAAGGAAGTGCCGCATTTACATCCATTTGAAGTGTTGACGAGGAATACATAACACTTCGCAATGAATATTATATCTTATCACGAAACATAGAAATGAGATGCGATATCGCGTTTTAAGAAACATTAGGACTCTATTGCTACGATACATGTACATATGCGAACGCTATTTCCTAGCAAGGAAGTGTTCGCATTTACATTCTTTGAAGTGAATACGAGGTTATACATAACACTGTACAATGAATATTATATCTTATCATGAATCATAGAAATGAGATGCGACACCTCGTTTTAAGACGCACTAGAACTCTATTGCTACGATACATAGACATCTGCAAACGCTATTTCCTAGCAAGGTAGTGACGCATTGTCATTCTTTTGAAGAGAGTACGAGGTATACATAACACTGCACAATGAATATTATATCTTATCATGATACATAGAAATGAGTTGCGATATCGTGATTTAAGCAGCATTAGAATTCTATCGCTTCGATACGTAGACATCTGCAAACGCTATTCAATAGGAAGGAACAGTCGCATTTACATTCTTTTGAAGTGAGAACGAGGTATACATGACACTTCGCAATGAATATTATATCTCATCGAGAAACATAGAAATGTGTTGCGATATCGTGATTTAAGAAGCATTAGGACACTATTGCTTTGATACGTAGACATCTGCAAACGCTATTTCCTAGCAAGGAAGTGTCGCATTTACAATCCCTTGAAGTGAATACGAGGTATACATAACAGTGCACAATGAATATTATATCTTATCATGAAACATAGAAATGAGTGGCGATATCAGGATTTAAGAAGCATTAGAACCCTATTGCTTCGATACGGAGACATCTGCAAACGCTATTTCCTAGCAAGGAAGTGTCGCATTTACATTCTTTTGATGTGAATACGAGATATACATGAAACTCCACAATGAGTATTATATCTAATCATGAAACTTAGAAATGAGATGCGATATCGCGATTTAAATAGCATTAGAACTCTATTGCTACTATACGTAGACATCTGCAAACGCTATATCCTAGCAATGAAGTGTCACATTTACATTCTTTTGAAGTGATAACGAGGTATTCATGACACCTCGCAATGAATATTATATCTTATCATGAAACATGGAAATGAGGTGCGATATCGCGATTTAAAGGGCATTATAATTCTATTGGGACTATACGTAGACATTTGCAAACGCTATTTAATAGCAAGGAAGTGTCGCATTTACATTCATTTGAAGTTTTTGCGAGGTATAAGTGACACTTCGCAATGAATATTATATCTTATAATGAAACATAGAAATGAGATGCTATTTCGCGTTTTAAGTAGAATGAGATCTCTATTTCTACGATACGTAGACATCTGCGGACGCTATATCCTAGCAAGGAAGTGTCGCATTTACATTCTTTTGAAGTGTAGACGAGATATACATATCACTGCACAATGAATATTATATCTTATCATGAAACATAGAAAGGAGATGCGATATCGCGTTTTAAGAAGAATTAGAACTCTATTGTTTCGATACACAGACATCTGGAAACGCTATTTCCTAGCAAGGATGTGGCACATTTACCTTCTTTTGAAGAGAGTACGAGGTATACATAACACTGCACAATGAATATTATATCTTATCATGAAACTTAGAAATGAGATGCGGTATCCCGTTTTAAGAAACATTGAAACCCTATTGCTTCGATACCTAGACATCTGCAAACGCTATTTCGTAGCGCAGAAGAGTCGCATTTACATTCTTTTGAAGTGGACACAAGGTATACATGATACTTCGCAATGAATATTATACCATATCATGAAACATAGAAATGAGTTGCGGTATCGCGATTTAAAAAGCATTAGAACTCCATTGATTAGATACGTAGATCCGCAAACGTTATTTCCTAGCAAGGAAGTGTCGCATTTACATTCATTTGATGTGAATACGAGGTACACATGACACTTCGCAATGAATATTATATCTTATCATTAAACATAGAAATGACATGCGATTTAGCCTTTTAAGAAGCAATAGTACTCTATTGCTACGATACGTAGACATCTGCAAACGCTATTTCCTAGCAAGGAAGTGTAGCATTTACATTCTTTTGAAGTGAATACGAGGTATACATGACACATGGCAATTAATATTGTATCTTATCATGAAACATAGAAATGAGAATCGATATCGCGTTTTAAGAAGATTTAGAACTCTATTGCTACGATACATAGATATCTGCAGACGCTATTTCCTAGCAAGGAAATGTCGCATTTATATTCATTTGAAGTGTATGCGAGGTATGCATGACACTTCGAAATGAATATTATATCTCATCATGAAACATAGAAATGAGGTGCGACATCTCGTTTTAAGAAGCATTAGAAGTTTATTGCTTCGATACGGAGACATGTGCCAACGCAATTTCCTAGCAAG
Source organism: Xylocopa sonorina (assembly GCF_050948175.1). NCBI lineage: Eukaryota > Metazoa > Arthropoda > Insecta > Hymenoptera > Apidae > Xylocopa > Xylocopa sonorina. The sequence continues at coordinate 54,140 of NW_027490178.1, read as the reverse complement.
GAAGTGTCGCATTTACACTCTTTTGAAGTGAATACGAGGCATGCATGACACTTCGCAATGAATATTGTATCTTATCACGAAACATAGAAATGAGATGCGATATCGCGTTTTAAGAAGCGTTAGGACTCTATTGCTACGATACATGTACATATGCGAACGCTATTTCCTAGCAAGGAAGTGTAGCATTTACATTCATTTGAAGTGTATGCGAGGTATGCATGACACTTCGAAATGAATATTATATATTATCATGTAACGTAGAAATGAGATGTGATATCGCGTTTTAAGAAGCATTAGAAATCTATTGCTACGATACGTAGATATCGGCTGACGCTATTTCCTAGCAGGAAAGTGTCGCATTTACATTCACTTGAAGTGTAGACGAGATATACATAACACTGCACAATGAATATTATATCTTAGCATGAAACATAGAAATGGGATACGACATCGCGTTTTAAAAGGCATTAGGACTCTTTTGCTACGATACGTAGACATCTGCAAACGCTTTTTCCTAGCACGGAGGTGTCGCATTTACGTTCTTTTGAAGTGAATACGAGGTATACATGACACTTCGCAATGAATATTATACCTTATCATGAGACATAGAAATGAGATGCGATATCGCGTTTCAAGAAGCATTAGAACACTGTTGCTTCGATACGTAGACATCTGTAAACGTAATTTCCTAGCAAGGAAGTGTCGCATTTACATTCATTTGAAGTGTATGCGAGGTATAAATGACACTTCTCAATGAATGTTATACCTTATCATGAAACATGGAAATGAGATGCGATATCGTGCTTTAAGAAGCATTAGAACTCTATTGCTTCGATACGTAGACATCTGCAAACGCAACTTCCTAGCTAGGAATTGTCGCATTTACATTCCTTTGAAGTGAATACGAGGTATACATGACACTTCGCAATGAATATTATATCTTATCATGATACATAGAAATGAGATGCGGTATCCCGTTTTAAGAAGCATTAGAACACTATTGCTTCGATACGTAGACTTCTGCAAACACGATTTCCTAGCAAGGAAGTGTCGAATTTACATTCTTTTGATGTGAATCGAGATATACATGACACTCCACAATGAGTATTATATCTAATCATGAAACTTAGAAATGAGATGCGATATCGCGATTTAAATAGCATTAGAACTCTATTGCTACTATACGTAGACATCAGCAAACTCTATTTCCTAGCAAGGAAGTGTCGCAGTTACATTCTTTTGAAGTGAATACGAGGTATACATGACACTTCGCAATGAATGTTATATCTTATCATGACACAAAGTAGTGAGATGCGATATCGCGATTTAAGGAGCATTAAAACTCTATTGCTTCGATACGTAGACATCTGCAAACGCTATTTCCTAGCAAGGAAGTGTCGCATTTACAATCCTTTGAAGTGAATACGAGGTATACATAACAGAGCACAATGAATATTATATCTTATCATGAAACATAGAAATGAGTGGCGATATCAGGATTTAAGAAGCATTAGAACCCTATTGCTTCGATACGGAGACATCTGCAAACGCTACTTCCTAGCAAGGAAGTGTCGCATTTACATTCTTTTGATGTGAATACGTGATATACATGAAACTCCACAATGAGTATTATATCTAATCATGAAACTTAGAAATGAGATGCGATATCGCGATTTAAATAGCATTAGAACTCTATTGCTACTATACGTAGACATCTGCAAACGCTATATCCTAGCAAAGAAGTGTCGCATTTACATTCTTTTGAAGTGAATACGAGGTATACATGACACTTCGCAATGAATATTATATCTTATCATGAAACATAGAAATGAGATGCGCTATCGCGTTTCAAGAAGCATTAGAAAACTAATTCTTCGATACGTAGACATCTGCAAACGCTACTGCCTAGAAAGGAAGTGTCGCATTTACATACATTTGATGTGTTTGCGAGGTATACATGACACTCCACAATGAGTATTATATCTAATCATGAAACTTAGAAATGAGATGCGATATCGCGTTTTAAGGAGCATTAGAACTCTATTGCTTCGATACGTAGACATCTGCAGACGCTATTTCCTAGAAAGGTAGAGTCGCATTTACATTCTTTTGAAGTGGACACAAGGTATACATGATACTTCGCAATGAATATTATACCTTATCATGAAACATAGAAATGAGTTGCGGTATCGCGATTTAAAAAGCATTAGAACTCCATTGATTAGACACGTAGACATCTGCAAACGTTATTTCCTAGCAAGGAAGTGTCGCACTTATATTCTTTTGAAGTGAATACGAGGTATATATGACACTTCGCATTGAATATTTTATCTTATCATGAAACACAGGAATGAAATGCGATATCGCGTTTTGGGAAGCATTAGTAGTCTATTGTTTCGATATGTAGACATCTGGAAACGCTATTTCCTAGCAAGGAAGTGTCGCATTTACATTCATTTGATGTGAATACGAGGTACACATGACACTTCGCAATGAATATTATATCTTATCATTAAACATAGAAATGACATGCGATTTAGCCTTTTAAGAAGCAATAGTACTCTATTGCTACGATACGTAGACATCTGCAAACGCTATTTCCTAGCAAGGAAGTGTAGCATTTACATTCTTTTGAAGTGAATACGAGGTATACATGACACATGGCAATTAATATTGTATCTTATCATGCAACATAGAAATGAGAATCGATATCGCGTTTTAAGAAGAATTAGAACTCTATTGCTACGATACATAGATATCTGCAGACGCTATTTCCTAGCAAGGAAGTGTCGCATTTACATTCATTTGAAGTGTATGCGTGGTATGCATGACACTTCGAAATGAATATTATATCTCATCATGAAACATAGAAATGAGGTGCGACATCTCGTTTTAAGAAGCATTAGAAGTTTATTGCTTCGATACGGAGACATGTGCCAACGCAATTTCCTAGCAAGGAAGTGTCGCATTTACACTCTTTTGAAGTGAATACGAGGTATGCATGACACTTCGCAATGAATATTGTATCTTATCACGAAACATAGAAATGAGATGCGATATCGCGTTTTAAGAAGCGTTAGGACTCTATTGCTACGATACATGTACATATGCGAACGCTATTTCCTAGCAAGGAAGTGTAGCATTTACATTCATTTGAAGTGTATGCGAGGTATGCATGACACTTCGAAATGAATATTATATATTATCATGTAACGTAGAAATGAGATGTGATATCGCGTTTTAAGAAGCATTAGAAATCTATTGCTACGATACGTAGATATCGGCTGACGCTATTTCCTAGCAGGAAAGTGTCGCATTTACATTCACTTGAAGTGTAGACGAGATATACATAACACTGCACAATGAATATTATATCTTATCATGAAACATAGAAATGGGATACAATATCGCGTTTTAAAAGGCATTAGAACTCTATTGCTTCGATACGTAGCCATCTGCAAACGCTATTTCCTAGCAAGTAAGTATAGCATTTACATTCATTTGAAGTGTATCCGAGGTATGCATGACACTTCGCAATGAATATTATATATTATCATGTAACGTAGAAATGAGATGCGATATCGCGTTTTAAGTAGCATTAGAAATCTATTGCTACGATACGTAAATATCGGCAGACGCTATTTCCTAGCAAGAAAGTGTCGCATTTACATTCACTTGAAGTGTAGACGAGATATACATAACACTGCACAATGAATATTATATCTTATCATGAAACATAGAAATGAGATGCGATATCGGGTTTTAACAAGCATTAGGACTCTATTGCTACGATACGTAGACATCTGCAAACGCTTTTTCCTAGCACGGAGGTGTCGCATTTACGTTCTTTTGAAGTGAATACGAGGTATACATGACACTTCGCAATGAATATTATACCTTATCATGAGACATAGAAATGAGATGCGATATCGCGTTTCAAGAAGCATTAGAACACTGTTGCTTCGATACGTAGACATCTGTAAACGTAATTTCCTAGCAAGGAAGTGTCGCATTTACATTCATTTGAAGTGTATGCGAGGTATAAATGACACTTCTCAATGAATATTATACCTTATCATGAAACATAGAAATGAGATGCGATATCGTGCTTTAAGAAGCATTAGAACTCTATTGCTTCGATACGTAGACATCTGCAAACGCAACTTCCTAGCTAGGAATTGTCGCATTTACATTCCTTTGAAGTGAATACGAGGTATACATGACACTTCGCAATGAATATTATATCTTATCATGATACATAGAAATGAGATGCGGTATCCCGTTTTAAGAAGCATTAGAACACTATTGCTTCGATACGTAGACTTCTGCAAACACGATTTCCTAGCAAGGAAGTGTCGAATTTACATTCTTTTGATGTGAATCGAGATATACATGACACTCCACAATGAGTATTATATCTAATCATGAAACTTAGAAATGAGATGCGATATCGCGATTTAAATAGCATTAGAACTCTATTGCTACTATACGTAGACATCAGCAAACGCTATTTCCTAGCAAGGAAGTGTCGCAATTACATTCTTTTGAAGTGAATGCGAGGTAGACATTATACTTCGCAATGAATATTATATCTTATCATGAAACGTAGAAATGAGATGCGATATCGCGTTTTAAGAAGCTTTCGAACTCTATTGCTACGATACGTAGGCATCTGCAAACGCTATTTCCTAGCAAGGAAGTGTCGCATTTACATTCTTTTGAAGTGAATACGAAGTCAACATAACACTCCACAATGAATATTATATCTTATCATGAACCATTGAAATGAGATGCGATATCGCGTTTTAAGAAGAATTAGAACTCTATTGTTTCGATACACAGACATCTGGAAACGCTATTTCCTAGCAAGGATGTGGCGCATTTACCTTCTTTTGAAGAGAGTACGAGGTATACATAACACTGCACAATGAATATTATATCTTATCATGAAACTTAGGAATGAGATGCGATATCGCGTTTTAAGAATAATTAGTACTCTATTGCTATGATACGTAGATATCTGGAAACGCTATTTCATAGCAAGGAAGTGCCGCATTTACTTCCTTTTGAAGTGAATACGAGGTATACAAGACACTTCGCAATGAGTATTATATCTTATCACGAAATATAGAAATGAAATGCGATTTCGCGTTCTGAGAAGCATTAGAACACTAACGCTACGATACGTAGCCATCTGCAAACGCTATTTCCTAGCAAGGAAGTGTCGCATTTACATTCATTTGAAGTGTATGCGAGGTATACACAATAGTTCAGAATGAATATTATATCTTATCATGAAACATAGGAATGTGATGCGATATCGCGATTTAAGAAGAACTAGAACTCTATTTCTTGAATACGTAGACATCTGCAAACGCTATGTCCTTGCAAGGAAGTGTCGCATTTACATTCATTTGATGTGTAGACGAGATATACATAACAATCCACAATGAATATTATATCTTATCATGAAACGTGGAAGTGAGGTGCGATAGCGCGATTTAGGAAGCATTAGAAATCTATTGCTTCGATACTTAGAAGTCTGCAAACGCTACTTCCTAGCAAGGAAGTGACGCATTTACATTCTTTTGAAAGGAATACGAGGTATACATCACACATCGCAATGAATATTATAACATATCATGAAACATAGTAGTGAGAAGCGATATCGCGTTTTAAGAAGCATTAGAACTCCATTGCTTCGATGCGGAGACATCTGCAAAAGCTATTTCCTAGCATGGAAGTGTCGTGTTTACATTCTTTTGATGTGAAAGCGAGCTATACATGACACTTCGCAAAGAATATTAAATCTTATCATGAAACATAGAATTGAGATGCAATATCGAGTTTTGAGAAGCATTAGAACTCTAGTGCTACGATACGTAGACATCTGCAAACGCTATTTAATAGCATGGAAGTGTCGCTTTTACATTCTATTGAAGTGATTACGAGGTATAAATGACACTTCGCAACGAATATTATATCTTATCATTAAACATAGAAATGAGATGCGGTATCCCGTTTTAAGAAGCATTAGAACTCTATTGCTACGATACGTAGACATCTGCAAACGCTATTTCCTAGCGAGGAAGTGTCGCATTTACATTCCTTTGAAGTGAATACGAGGTATAAATGACGCTTGAAATTAATATTATATCTTACCATGAAACATAGAAGTGAGATGCGGTATCCCCTTTTAAGAAGCATTACAACGCTATTTCTTCGATATTTAGACATCTGCAAACACTATTACCTAGCAAGGAAGTGTCGCATTTACATTCTTTTGAAGTGTAGACGAGATATACATATCACTGCACAATGAATATTATATCTTATCATGAAACATAGAAATTAGATGCGATATCGCGATTTAAGGAGCATTAGAACTCTAATGCTACGGTACGTAGACATCTGCAAACATTATTTCCTAGCAAGGATGTGTCGCATTAACATTCTTTTGAAGTGAATACGAGGTATACATATCACTCCTCAATGAATATTATATCTTATCATGAAACATAGAAATGAAATGCGATATGGCGATTTAAGAAGCATTAAAACTTTATTGCTTCGATACGGAGACATGTGCCAACGCTATTTCCTAGCAAGGAAGTGTCGCATTTACATTCTTCTGAAGCGAGTGCGAGGTATACATGACACTGCTCAATGCATAATATATCTTACCGTGAAACATAGAAATGAGATGCGATATCGCGATTTAAGCAGCATTAGAACACTATTGCTTCGATACGTAGACATCTGCAAACGCTATTTCCTAGCCAGGAAGTGTAGCATTTACATTCTTCTGCAGTGAATACGAGGTATACATGACACTTGGCAATTAATATTGTATCTTAACATGAAACATGGAAATGCGATGCGATATCGCGTTTTAAGACGAATTCGATCTCTAATGCTACGGTACGTAGACACCTGCAGACGCTATTTCCTAGCAGGGAAGTGTCGCATTTACATTCTTCTGAAGCGAATACGATGTATATATAACACTCCACAACGAATATTATATCTTATCATGAAACATAGAAATGTGATGCGATATCGCGTTTTAAGAAGCAGTAGTACTCTATTGCTACGATACGTAGATATCTGCAAACGCTATTTCCTGGCATGGAAGTGTCGCGTTTACATTCTTTTGAAGTTAATACGAGGTATACATCACACTTCGCAATGAATATTATATCTTATCATGAAACATAGAAGTGAGATGCGATATCGCTTTTTAAGAAGCATTAGAACTCCATTGCTTCGATGCGGAGACATCTGCAGACGCTATTTCCTAGGAAGGAAGTGTCGCATTTACATTCTTTTGATGTGAATACGAGGTATACATGACACTTCGCAATGAATATTATATCTTATCATGAAACGTAGAAATGTGATGCTATATCGCGTTTTAAGAAGCATTAGAGCTCTATTGCTTCGATCCCGAGACATCTGCAAACGCTACTTCCTAGCATGGTAGTGTCGCATTTACATTCTTTTGATGTGAATACGAGGTATCCATGACACTTCGCAATTAATATTATATCTTATCATGAAACATAGAAATGACATGGGGTGTCCCGTTTTAAGAAGCATTAGAACTCTATTTTTTTCGATACGTATACATCTGCAAATGCTATTTCCTAGCAACGAAGTGTCGCATTTACATTCATTTGAAGTTTATGCGAGGTATTAGTGGCTTTTCGCAGTGAATATTATATCCTATCATGAAACATAGGAATGTGATGCGATATCGCGTTTTAAGAAGCATTAGAACTCTATTGCTTCGATACGTAGATATCTGCAGACGCTATTTCCGAGCAAGGTAGTGTCGCATTTACATTCTTTTGAAGTGAATACGAGGTATACATAGCACTCCACAATGGATATTAGACCTTATAACGAAACATATAACTGAGATGCAATATCTTGTTTTATGAAGCTTTAGAACTCTATTGCTACGATACGTAGAAATCTGCAAACACTATGTAATTTCAGGGAAGTGTCGCATTTACATTCTTCTGAAGTGAATACGTGGTATACATGACACTACGCAGTGAATATTATATCTTATCATGAAACATAGAAACGATATGCGATATCGCGTTTTAGGAAGCATTGGAACACTATTGCTGCGATACGTAGACACCTGCAAACGCTATTTCCTAGAATGGAAGTGTCGCATTTACACTCTTTTGAAGTGAACACGAGCTGTACATGACACTTCGCAATGAATATTATATCTTATCATGATACATAGAAATGTGATGCGACACCTCGTTTTAAGAAGCATTAGAACTCTACTGCTACGATACGTAGACATCTGCAAACGCTATTTCCTAGCATGGAAGTGTCGCGTTTACATTCTTTTGAAGTTAATACGAGGTATACATCACACTTCGCAATGAATATTATATCTTATCATGAAACATAGAAGTGAGATGCGATATCGCTTTTTAAGAAGCATTAGAACTCCATTGCTTCGATGCGGAGACATCTGCAGACGCTATTTCCTAGGAAGGAAGTGTCGCATTTACATTCTTTTGATGTGAATACGAGGTATACATGACACTTCGCAATGAATATTATATCTTATCATGAAACGTAGAAATGTGATGCTATATCGCGTTTTAAGAAGCATTAGAGCTCTATTGCTTCGATCCCGAGACATCTGCAAACGCTACTTCCTAGCATGGTAGTGTCGCATTTACATTCTTTTGATGTGAATACGAGGTATCCATGACACTTCGCAATTAATATTATATCTTATCATGAAACATAGAAATGACATGGGGTGTCCCGTTTTAAGAAGCATTAGAACTCTATTTTTTTCGATACGTATACATCTGCAAATGCTATTTCCTAGCAACGAAGTGTCGCATTTACATTCATTTGAAGTTTATGCGAGGTATTAGTGGCTTTTCGCAGTGAATATTATATCCTATCATGAAACATAGGAATGTGATGCGATATCGCGTTTTAAGAAGCATTAGAACTCTATTGCTTCGATACGTAGATATCTGCAGACGCTATTTCCGAGCAAGGTAGTGTCGCATTTACATTCTTTTGAAGTGAATACGAGGTATACATAGCACTCCACAATGGATATTAGACCTTATAACGAAACATATAACTGAGATGCAATATCTTGTTTTATGAAGCTTTAGAACTCTATTGCTACGATACGTAGAAATCTGCAAACACTATGTAATTTCAGGGAAGTGTCGCATTTACATTCTTCTGAAGTGAATACGTGGTATACATGACACTACGCAGTGAATATTATATCTTATCATGAAACATAGAAACGATATGCGATATCGCGTTTTAGGAAGCATTGGAACACTATTGCTGCGATACGTAGACACCTGCAAACGCTATTTCCTAGAATGGAAGTGTCGCATTTACACTCTTTTGAAGTGAACACGAGCTGTACATGACACTTCGCAATGAATATTATATCTTATCATGATACATAGAAATGTGATGCGACACCTCGTTTTAAGAAGCATTAGAACTCTACTGCTACGATACGTAGACATCTGCAAACGCTATTTCCTAGCATGGAAGTGTCGCGTTTACATTCTTTTGAAGTTAATACGAGGTATACATCACACTTCGCAATGAATATTATATCTTATCATGAAACATAGAAGTGAGATGCGATATCGCTTTTTAAGAAGCATTAGAACTCCATTGCTTCGATGCGGAGACATCTGCAGACGCTATTTCCTAGCAAGGAAGTGTCGCATTTACATTCTTTTGATGTGAAAACGAGGTATACATGACACTTCGCAATGAATATTATATCTTATCATGAAACGTAGAAATGTGATGCTATATCGCGTTTTAAGAAGCATTAGAGCTCTATTGCTTCGATCCCGAGACATCTGCAAACGCTACTTCCTAGCATGGTAGTGTCGCATTTACATTCTTTTGATGTGAATACGAGGTATCCATGACGCTTCGCAATTAATATTATATCTTATCATGAAACATAGAAATGACATGCGGTGTCCCGTTTTAAGAAGCATTAGAACTCTATTTTTTTCGATACGTAGACATCTGCAAACGCTATTTCCTAGCAACGAAGTGTCGCATTTACATTCATTTGAAGTTTATGCGAGGTATAAGTGGCTTTTCGCAGTGCATATTATATCCTATCATGAAACATAGGAATGATATGCGATATCGCGATTTAAGAAGCATTAGGGCTCCAATGCTACGATACGTAGACATCTGCAAACGCTATTTCCTAGCAAGGAAGTGTCGCATTTACATTCTTTTGAAGCGAATACGAGGTATACATAACACTGCACAATTAATGTTATATCTTATCATGATACATAGAAAGGAGATGCGATACCGCGATTTAAACAGAATTAGAAATCTATTGCTACGATACGTAGACATCTGCAAACGCTATTTCCCAGCAAGAAAGTGTCGCATTTACATTCTTTTGAAGCGAATACGAGGTACACATAACACTGCACAATGAATATTATATCTCATCATGAAACATAGAAATGACATGCGATATCGCGATTTAAGCAGCATTAGAACTCTACTGCTTCGATACGTAGGTACCTGACAATAATATCTCCTAGGAAGAAAGTGTCGCATTTTCATTCTTTTGAAGTGTAGACGAGATATACATAACACTGCACAATAAATATTATATCTTATCATGAAACATAGAAATGAGATGCTATATCACGATTTAAGCAGCATTAGAACTCTATTGCTTCGATACCTAGACATCTGCAAACGCTATTTCCTAGCAAGGGAGTGTCGCGTTTACATTCTTTTGACGTGAATACGAGGTATACATAACACTCCACAATGAATATTATATCTTATCATGAAACATAGAAATGAGATGCGATATCGCGTTTTAAGAAGCATTAGAACTCTATTGCTTCGATACGTAGACATCTGCAAACGCTATTTCCAAGCAAGGAAGTGTCGCATTCACATTGTTTTGAAGTGAATACTAGGTATACATGACACTTCGCAATGAATATTGTATCTTATAATGAAACATAGAAATGAGATGCGATATTGCGTTTTAAGAAGAATTAGAACTCTATTGCCGCGATACACAGACATCTGCAAACGCTATTTCCTAGGAAGGAAGTGACGCATTATCATTCTTTTGAAGTGAGTACGAGGTATACATAACACTGCACAATTAATATTATATCTTATCATGAAACATAGAAATGAGATGCTATATCACGATTTAAGCAGCATTAGAACTCTATTGCTTCGATACCTAGACATCTGCAAACGCTATTTCCTAGCAAGGGAGTGTCGCGTTTACATTCTTTTGACGTGAATACGAGGTATACATAACACTCCACAATGAATATTATATCTTATCATGAAACATAGAAATGAGATGCGATATCGCGTTTTAAGAAGCATTAGAACTCTATTGCTTCGATACGTAGACATCTGCAAACGCTATTTCCAAGCAAGGAAGTGTCGCATTTACATTCTCTTGAAAGGAATACGAGGTATACATGACACTTCGTAATGAATATTATATCTAATCATAAGACATAGAAAGGAGATGCGATATCGCGAATTAGGAAGCATTAGAACTCTATAGCTTCGATACGTAGAAATCTGCAGTCGCTATTGCCTAGTAAGGAAGTGTCGCATTAACATTCATTTGAAGTGTATACGAGGTATACATAACACTTCGCGCTGAATATTATATCTTATCATGAATGCAGAAATGAGATGCGATATCGCGGTTTAAGAAGCATTAGAAATCTATTGTTTCGATACGTAGACATCTGGAAACGTTATTTCCTAGCAAGGAAGTGTCGCATTTACATTCTTTTGAGGTGAATACGGGGTATACATAACGCTGCACAATGAATATTATATCTAACCATGAAACATAGGAATGAGATGCGATATCGCCAATTAAGATGCATTAGAACTCTACTTCTTCGATACGTACACATCTGCAAACGCTATTTCCTAGCAAGGAAGTGTCGCATTTACATTCATTTGAAGTGTAAACGAGGTATACATGACACGTGGTAATGAATATTATATCTTATCATGAAGCATAGAAATGAGATGCGATATCGCGTTTTGAGAAGCATTAGAACTCTAATGCTACGATACTTAGACATCTGCAAACGCTATTTCCTAGCAGGGAAGAGCCGCATTTACATTCATTTGAAGTGTAGACGATATAAACATAACACTGCACAATGAATATTATATCTCATCATGAAACATAGAAATGAGATGCGATATCGCGATTTAAGAAGCATTGGAACTCTATTGCTTCGATACATAGACATGTGCAAACGCTACTTCCTAGCAAGGAAGTATCGTATTTACATTCTTTTAATGTCAATTCAAGGAATACACGGCACTTCGCAATGAATATTATATCCTATCATAAAGCATTGAAATGAGATGCGATATCGCTATTTAAGAAGCCGTAGATCTCTACTGCTTCGATACGTAGACATCTGACAACGCTATTTCCTAGCAAGGAAGTGTCGCATTTACAATCATTTGAAGTGTATGCGACGAATACAAGACACTTCGCATTGAATATTATACCTTATCATGAGACATAGAAATGAGATGCGATATGGCGATTTAAGAAGCAGTAGATCTCGATTGCTTCGATACCTAGCCATCTGCCAACGCTATTTCCTAGCAAGGAAGTGTCGCATTTACATTCATATGAAGTGTATGCGAGGTATACAAGACACTTCGCAATGAATATTATATCTTATCATGAAACATAGGAATGAGATGCTATATGGCGATTTAAGAAGCAGTAGATCTCTTTTGCATCGATACGTAGACATCTGCCAACGCTATTTCCTAGCAAGGAAGTGTCGCATTTATATTCATTTGAAGTGTATGCGAGGTATACAAGACACTTCGCAATGAATATTATATCTTATCATGAAACATTGAAATGAGATGCGATATCGCGATTTCAGAAGCCTTAGAACTCTGTTGCTTCGATACCTAGACATCTGCAAACGCCATTTCCTAGAAAGGAAGTGTCGCATTTACATTCATCTGAAGCGTAGACGAGGAATCTTATCATGAGACATAGAAATGAGATGCGATATCACGTTTTAAGAAGTATAAGAAATCTACTGCTTCGATACGTAGACATCTGCAAACGCTAATTCCTAGCAAGGAAGTGTCGCATTTATATTCTTTTGAGGTGAGTACGAGGTATACATAACACTCCATAATGAATATCATATCATATCATGAGACATAGGAATGGGATGCGATATCGTGTTTTAAGATGAATTAGAACTCTATTGCTTCGATACGCAGACATCTGCAAACGCTACTTCCTAGCAAGGAAGTGTCGCATTTACATTCCTCTGAAGTGAATCCGAGGTATACAAGACAGTTCGCAATGAATATTGTATCTTATCATGAAACACAGAAATGAGATGCGATATCGCGTTTTATGAAGAATTAGAACCCTATTGCTACGATACATAGACATCTGCAAACGCTATTGCCTAGCAAGTAAGTGGCGCATTATCATTCTTTTGAAGTGAATACGAGGTGTACATGACACTTCGCAATGAATATTGTATCTTATCATGGAACATACAAATGAGATGCGATATCGCGTTTTAAGAAGAATTAGAACTCTATTTCTACGATACATAGACATCTGCAGAAGCTATTTCCTAGCAAGGAAGTGTCACATTTACATTCCTTTGAAGTGAATACGAGGTATACATGACACTTGGCAATTAATATTGTATCTTATCATGAAACATAGAAACGAGATGCGATGTCGCGTCTTAAGAGGAATTAGAACTCTATTGCTACGATGCGCAGACATCTGCAGAGGCTATTTCCTAGCAAGGAAGTGTCGCATTTTCATTCATTTGATGTGTATGCAAGGTACACATGACACTTCGCAATGATTATTATACATTATCATGAAACATAGAAAGGAGATGCGATATCGCGTTTTGAGAAGCATTAGAACACAAATGCTACGATACGTAGACATCTGCAAACGCTATTTCCTAGCAATGGAGTGTCGCATTTACATTCTTTTGAAGTGAAGACGAAGTTATGACAACACTCCACAATGAATATTATATACTTATAATGAACCATAGAAATGAGATGCGATACCGCGATTTAAGCAGCATTAGGACTCTATTGCTTCGATACGTACACATCTGCAAACGCTATTTCCTAGCAAGGAAGTGTCGCATTTACATTGTTTTGAAGTGAATACGATGTATACATGACACTTCGCAATGAAAATTGTATCTTATCATGAAACATAGAATTGAGATGCGATATCGCGATTTAAGAAGCATTAGGGCTCCAATGCTACGATACGTAGACATCAGCAAACGCTATTTCCTAGCAAGAAAGTGTCGCATTTACATTCTTTTGAAGCGAATACGAGGTATACATAACACTGCACAATGAATGTTATATCTTATCATGATGCATAGAAATGAGATGCGATACCGCGATTTAAACAGCATTAGAAATCTATTGCTACGATACGTAGACATCTGCAAACGCTAGTTCCCAGCAAGAAAGTGTCGCATTTACATTCTTTTGAAGCGAATACGAGGTACACATAACACTGCACAATGAATATTATATCTCATCAAGAAACATAGAAATGAGATGCGATATCGCGATTTAAGCAGCATTAGAACTCTACTGCTTCGATACGTAGGTACCTGACAATACTATCTCCTAGGAAGAAAGTGTCGCATTTAAATTCTTTTGAAGTGTAGACGAGATATACATAACACTGCACAATAAATATTATATCTTATCATGAACATAGAAATGCGATGCGATATCGCGAATTTAGAAGCATTAGAACTCTAATGCTACGAAACGTAGACATCTGCAGACGCTACTTCCTAGCAAGGAAGTGTCGCATTTACATTCATTTGAAGTGTATGCGAGGTATACAAGACACTTCGCAATGAATATTGTATCTTATCATGAAACATTGAAATGAGATGCGATATCGCGATTTTAGAAGCATTAGAACTCTATTGCTTCGATACCTAGACATCTGCAAACGCTATTTCCTAGAAGGGAAGTGTCGCATTTACATTCATTTGAAGTGTAGACGAGGAATCTTATCATGAGACATAGATATGAGATGCGATATCGCGTTTTAAGAAGTATAAGAAATCTATTGCTTCGTTACGTAGACATCTGCAAACGCTATTTCCTAGCAAGGAAGTGTCGCATTTACATTCTTCTGAAGTAAATCCGAGGTATACATGACACTTCGCAATGAATATTATATCTTATCATGAAACATAGATATGGGATGCGATATCGCGTTTTGATAAGCACTAGAAATCTATTGCTTCTTACGTAGACTTCTGCAAACGCTATTTCCCAGCAAGGAAGTGTCGCATTTACATTCTTTTGAGGTGAATACGAGGTATACATAACACTCCATTATGAATATTATATCTTATCATGAAACATTGGAATGGGATGCGATATCGTGTTTTAAGATGAATAAGAACTCTATTGCTTTGATACGCAGTCGTCTGCAAACGCTACTTCCTAGCAAGGAAGTGTCGCAGTTACATTCTTCTGAAGTGAATCCGAGATATACATAACACTTCGCAATGAATATTATATCTTATCATGAAACATAGAAATGGGATGCGATATCGCGTTTTGATAAGCACTAGAAATCTATTGCTTCTTACGTAGACAATTGCAAACGCTACTTCCTAGCAAGGAAGTGTCCCATTTACATTCATTTGAAGTGAATACGAAGTATACATAACACTCCACAATGAATATTATATCTTATCACGAGACATAGGAATGAGATAGGATATCGTGTTTTAAGATGCATTAGAACTCTAATGCTACGGTACGTAGACATCTGCAAACGCTATTTCCTAGCAAGGAAGTGTCGCATTTACATTCATTTGAAGTGTATGCGTGGTATACATGACAATTCGCAATGAATATTATATCTTAACATGAAACATAGAAATGGGATGCGATATAGCGTTTTGAGAAGCATTAGAACCCTATTGCTTCGATACGTAGACATCTGCAAACGCTATTTTCTAGCAAGGATGTGTGGCATTTACATTCCCTTGAGGTGAGTACGAGGTATACATGACACTTCGCAATGAATATTGTATCTTATCATGAAACATACAAATGAGACGCGATACCGCGTTTTAAGAAGAATTAGAACTCTATTTCTACGATACATAGACATCTGCAGAAGCTTATTCCTAGCAAGGAAGTGTCGCATTTACATTCTTTTGAAGTGAGTACGAGGTATACATGACACTTGGCAATTAATATTGTATCTTATCATGAAACATAGAAATGAGATGCTATATCACGATTTATGCAGCATTAGAACTCTATTGCTTCGATATCTAGACATCTGCACACGCTATTTCCTAGCAAGGGAGTGTCGCTTTTACATTCATTTGAAGTGTATGCGAGGTATACATTACACTTCGCAATGATTATTATATATTATCATGAAACATATAAATGAGATGCAATATCGCGTTTTGAGAAGCATTAGAACTCTAATGCTACGATACGTAGACATCTGCAAACGCTATTTCCAAGCAAGGAAGTGTCGCATGTACATTCTCTTGAAGAGAATCCGAAGTATGCATGACACTCCGCAATGAATATTGTATCTAACCATAAAACATAGAAATGACATGCGATATCTCGTTTTAAGAAGCATTAGAATTCTATTGCTACGATACGTAGAAATCTGCAAACGCTATTTCTTAGGAAGGAAGTGTCGTATTTACATTCTTTTTAAGTGAATACGGGGTATACATAACACTGCACAATGAGTATTATATCTTATCATGAAACATAGAAATGAGATACGATATGACGATTTAAGAAGCATTAGAACTCTAATGCTACGATACGTAGACATCTGCCATCGCTATTTCCTAGCAAGGAAGTGTCGCATTTACATTCTTTTGAAGCGAATACGAGGTATACATAACATTGCACAATGAATATTATATCTTATCATGAAACATGGAAATGGGATGCGATATCGCGATTTAAGAAGCATTGGGGCTCCAATGCTACGATACGTAGACATCAGCAAACGCTATTTCCTAGCAAGAAAGTGTCGCATTTACATTCTTTTGAAGCGAATACGAGGTATACATAACACTGCACAATGAATGTTATATCTTATCATGATGCATAGAAATGAGATGCGATACCGCGATTTAAACAGCATTAGAAATCTATTGCTACGATACGTAGACATCTGCAAACGCTAGTTCCCAGCAAGAAAGTGTCGCATTTACAGTCTTTTGAAGCGAATACGAGGTACACATAACACTGCACAATGAATATTATATCTCATCATGAAACATAGAAATGAGATGCGATATCGCGATTTAAGCAGCATTAGAACTCTACTGCTTCGATACGTAGGTACCTGACAATACTATCTCCTAGGAAGAAAGTGTCGCATTTAAATTCTTTTGAAGTGTAGACGAGATATACATAACACTGCACAATAAATATTATATCTTATCATGAACATAGAAATGCGATGCGATATCGCGAATTTAGAAGCATTAGAAATCTATTGCTTCGATACGTAGACATTTGCAAACGCTATTTCCTAGCAAGGAAGTGTCGCATTCACATTGTTTTGAAGTGAATACTAGGTATACATGACACTTCGCAATGAATATTGTATCTTATCATGAATCATAGAAATGAGATGCGATATCGCGATTTGAAAAGCATTGGAACTCTAATGCTACGAAACGTAGACATCTGCAGACGCTACTTCCTAGCAAGGAAGTGTCGCATTTACATTCATTTGAATTGAATACGAGATACACATAACACCGCACAATGAATATTATATCTTATCATGAAACATAGTAAGGAGATGCGATATCGCGTTTTGAGAAGCTTTAGAACTCTATTGCTTCGTTACGCAGACATCTGCAATCGCTATTTCCTAGCAAGGATGTGTCGCATTTACATTCTTTTGAAGTGAATACGAGGTATGCATGTCACTTCGCAATGAATATTATATCTTATCATGAAACACAGAAATGAGATGCGATATCGCGATTTAAGAAGCATTGGAACTCTATTGCTTCGATACTTAGACATTTGCAAACGCTACTTCCTAGGAAGGAAGTGTCGTATTTACATTCTTCTAATGTCAATTCGAGGAATACACGGCACTTCGCAATGAATATTATATCCTATCATAAAACATAGAAATGAGATGCGATATCGCTATTTAAGAAGCAGTAGATCTCTACTGCTTCGATACGTAGTCATCTGACAACGCTATTTCCTAGCAAGGAAGTGTCGCATTTACATTCATTTGAAGTGTATGCGACGTATACAAGACACTTCGCAATGAATATTATATCTTATCATGAGACATAGAAATGAGATGCGATATCGCGTTTTGAGAAGCATTAGAACTCTAATGCTACGAAACGTAGACATCTGCAGACGCTACTTCCTAGCAAGGAAGTGTCGCATTTACATTCATTTGAAGTGTATGCGAGGTATACAAGACACTTCGCAATGAATATTGTATCTTATCATGAAACATTGAAATGAGATGCGATATCGCGATTTTAGAAGCATTAGAACTCTATTGCTTCGATACCTAGACATCTGCAAACGCTATTTCCTAGAAGGGAAGTGTCGCATTTACATTCATTTGAAGTGTAGACGAGGAATCTTATCATGAGACATAGATATGAGATGCGATATCGCGTTTTAAGAAGTATAAGAAATCTATTGCTTCGTTACGTAGACATCTGCAAACGCTATTTCCTAGCAAGGAAGTGTCGCATTTACATTCTTCTGAAGTAAATCCGAGGTATACATGACACTTCGCAATGAATATTATATCTTATCATGAAACATAGATATGGGATGCGATATCGCGTTTTGATAAGCACTAGAAATCTATTGCTTCTTACGTAGACTTCTGCAAACGCTATTTCCCAGCAAGGAAGTGTCGCATTTACATTCTTTTGAGGTGAATACGAGGTATACATAACACTCCATTATGAATATTATATCTTATCATGAAACATTGGAATGGGATGCGATATCGTGTTTTAAGATGAATAAGAACTCTATTGCTTTGATACGCAGTCGTCTGCAAACGCTACTTCCTAGCAAGGAAGTGTCGCAGTTACATTCTTCTGAAGTGAATCCGAGATATACATAACACTTCGCAATGAATATTATATCTTATCATGAAACATAGAAATGGGATGCGATATCGCGTTTTGATAAGCACTAGAAATCTATTGCTTCTTACGTAGACAATTGCAAACGCTACTTCCTAGCAAGGAAGTGTCCCATTTACATTCATTTGAAGTGAATACGAAGTATACATAACACTCCACAATGAATATTATATCTTATCACGAGACATAGGAATGAGATAGGATATCGTGTTTTAAGATGCATTAGAACTCTAATGCTACGGTACGTAGACATCTGCAAACGCTATTTCCTAGCAAGGAAGTGTCGCATTTACATTCATTTGAAGTGTATGCGTGGTATACATGACAATTCGCAATGAATATTATATCTTAACATGAAACATAGAAATGGGATGCGATATAGCGTTTTGAGAAGCATTAGAACCCTATTGCTTCGATACGTAGACATCTGCAAACGCTATTTTCTAGCAAGGATGTGTGGCATTTACATTCCCTTGAGGTGAGTACGAGGTATACATGACACTTCGCAATGAATATTGTATCTTATCATGAAACATACAAATGAGACGCGATACCGCGTTTTAAGAAGAATTAGAACTCTATTTCTACGATACATAGACATCTGCAGAAGCTTATTCCTAGCAAGGAAGTGTCGCATTTACATTCTTTTGAAGTGAGTACGAGGTATACATGACACTTGGCAATTAATATTGTATCTTATCATGAAACGTAGAAATGAGATGCTATATCACGATTTATGCAGCATTAGAACTCTATTGCTTCGATATCTAGACATCTGCACACGCTATTTCCTAGCAAGGGAGTGTCGCTTTTACATTCATTTGAAGTGTATGCGAGGTATACATTACACTTCGCAATGATTATTATATATTATCATGAAACATATAAATGAGATGCAATATCGCGTTTTGAGAAGCATTAGAACTCTAATGCTACGATACGTAGACATCTGCAAACGCTATTTCCAAGCAAGGAAGTGTCGCATGTACATTCTCTTGAAGAGAATCCGAAGTATGCATGACACTCCGCAATGAATATTGTATCTAACCATAAAACATAGAAATGACATGCGATATCTCGTTTTAAGAAGCATTAGAATTCTATTGCTACGATACGTAGAAATCTGCAAACGCTATTTCCTAGGAAGGAAGTGTCGTATTTACATTCTTTTTAAGTGAATACGGGGTATACATAACACTGCACAATGAGTATTATATCTTATCATGAAACATAGAAATGAGATACGATATGACGATTTAAGAAGCATTAGAACTCTAATGCTACGATACGTAGACATCTGCCATCGCTATTTCCTAGCAAGGAAGTGTCGCATTTACATTCTTTTGAAGCGAATACGAGGTATACATAACATTGCACAATGAATATTATATCTTATCATGAAACATGGAAATGGGATGCGATATCGCGATTTAAGAAGCATTAGGGCTCCAATGCTACGATACGTAGACATCAGCAAACGCTATTTCCTAGCAAGAAAGTGTCGCATTTACATTCTTTTGAAGCGAATACGAGGTATACATAACACTGCACAATGAATGTTATATCTTATCATGATGCATAGAAATGAGATGCGATACCGCGATTTAAACAGCATTAGAAATCTATTGCTACGATACGTAGACATCTGCAAACGCTAGTTCCCAGCAAGAAAGTGTCGCATTTACATTCTTTTGAAGCGAATACGAGGTACACATAACACTGCACAATGAATATTATATCTCATCATGAAACATAGAAATGAGATGCGATATCGCGATTTAAGCAGCATTAGAACTCTACTGCTTCGATACGTAGGTACCTGACAATACTATCTCCTAGGAAGAAAGTGTCGCATTTAAATTCTTTTGAAGTGTAGACGAGATATACATAACACTGCACAATAAATATTATATCTTATCATGAACATAGAAATGCGATGCGATATCGCGAATTTAGAAGCATTAGAAATCTATTGCTTCGATACGTAGACATTTGCAAACGCTATTTCCTAGCAAGGAAGTGTCGCGTTCACATTGTTTTGAAGTGAATACTAGGTATACATGACACTTCGCAATGAATATTGTATCTTATCATGAATCATAGAAATGAGATGCGATATCGCGATTTGAAAAGCATTGGAACTCTAATGCTACGAAACGTAGACATCTGCAGACGCTACTTCCTAGCAAGGAAGTGTCGCATTTACATTCATTTGAATTGAATACGAGATACACATAACACCGCACAATGAATATTATATCTTATCATGAAACATAGTAAGGAGATGCGATATCGCGTTTTGAGAAGCTTTAGAACTCTATTGCTTCGTTACGCAGACATCTGCAATCGCTATTTCCTAGCAAGGATGTGTCGCATTTACATTCTTTTGAAGTGAATACGAGGTATGCATGTCACTTCGCAATGAATATTATATCTTATCATGAAACACAGAAATGAGATGCGATATCGCGATTTAAGAAGCATTGGAACTCTATTGCTTCGATACTTAGACATTTGCAAACGCTACTTCCTAGGAAGGAAGTGTCGTATTTACATTCTTCTAATGTCAATTCGAGGAATACACGGCACTTCGCAATGAATATTATATCCTATCATAAAACATAGAAATGAGATGCGATATCGCTATTTAAGAAGCAGTAGATCTCTACTGCTTCGATACGTAGTCATCTGACAACGCTATTTCCTAGCAAGGAAGTGTCGCATTTACATTCATTTGAAGTGTATGCGACGTATACAAGACACTTCGCAATGAATATTATATCTTATCATGAGACATAGAAATGAGATGCGATATCGCGTTTTGAGAAGCATTAGAACTCTAATGCTACGAAACGTAGACATCTGCAGACGCTACTTCCTAGCAAGGAAGTGTCGCATTTACATTCATTTGAAGTGTATGCGAGGTATACAAGACACTTCGCAATGAATATTGTATCTTATCATGAAACATTGAAATGAGATGCGATATCGCGATTTTAGAAGCATTAGAACTCTATTGCTTCGATACCTAGACATCTGCAAACGCTATTTCCTAGAATGGAAGTGTCGCATTTACATTCATTTGAAGTGTAGACGAGGAATCTTATCATGAGACATAGATATGAGATGCGATATCGCGTTTTAAGAAGTATAAGAAATCTATTGCTTCGTTACGTAGACATCTGCAAACGCTATTTCCTAGCAAGGAAGTGTCGCATTTACATTCTTCTGAAGTAAATCCGAGGTATACATGACACTTCGCAATGAATATTATATCTTATCATGAAACATAGATATGGGATGCGATATCGCGTTTTGATAAGCACTAGAAATCTATTGCTTCTTACGTAGACTTCTGCAAACGCTATTTCCCAGCAAGGAAGTGTCGCATTTACATTCTTTTGAGGTGAATACGAGGTATACATAACACTCCATTATGAATATTATATCTTATCATGAAACATTGGAATGAGATGCGATATCGTGTTTTAAGATGAATAAGAACTCTATTGCTTTGATACGCAGTCGTCTGCAAACGTTACTTCCTAGCAAGGAAGTGTCGCATTTACATTCTTCTGAAGTGAATCCGAGATATACATAACACTTCGCAATGAATATTATATCTTATCATGAAACATAGAAATGGGATGCGATATCGCGTTTTGATAAGCACTAGAAATCTATTGCTTCTTACGTAGACAATTGCAAACGCTACTTCCTAGCAAGGAAGTGTCCCATTTACATTCATTTGAAGTGAATACGAAGTATACATAACACTCCACAATGAATATTATATCTTATCACGAGACATAGGAATGAGATAGGATATCGTGTTTTAAGATGCATTAGAACTCTAATGCTACGGTACGTAGACATCTGCAAACGCTATTTCCTAGCAAGGAAGTGTCGCATTTACATTCATTTGAAGTGTATGCGTGGTATACATGACAATTCGCAATGAATATTATATCTTAACATGAAACATAGAAATGGGATGCGATATAGCGTTTTGAGAAGCATTAGAACCCTATTGCTTCGATACGTAGACATCTGCAAACGCTATTTTCTAGCAAGGATGTGTGGCATTTACATTCCCTTGAGGTGAGTACGAGGTATACATGACACTTCGCAATGAATATTGTATCTTATCATGAAACATACAAATGAGACGCGATACCGCGTTTTAAGAAGAATTAGAACTCTATTTCTACGATACATAGACATCTGCAGAAGCTTATTCCTAGCAAGGAAGTGTCGCATTTACATTCTTTTGAAGTGAGTACGAGGTATACATGACACTTGGCAATTAATATTGTATCTTATCATGAAACATAGAAATGAGATGCTATATCACGATTTAAGCAGCATTAGAACTCTATTGCTTCGATATCTAGACATCTGCACACACTATTTCCTAGCAAGGGAGTGTCGCGTTTACATTCATTTGAAGTGTATGCGAGGTATACATTACACTTCGCAATGATTATTATATATTATCATGAAACATATAAATGAGATGCAATATCGCGTTTTGAGAAGCATTAGAACTCTAATGCTACGATACGTAGACATCTGCAAACGCTATTTCCAAGCAAGGAAGTGTCGCATGTACATTCTCTTGAAGAGAATCCGAAGTATGCATGACACTCCGCAATGAATATTGTATCTAACCATAAATCATAGAAATGACATGCGATATCTCGTTTTAAGAAGCATTAGAATTCTATTGCTACGATACGTAGAAATCTGCAAACGCTATTTCTTAGCAAGGAAGTGTCGTATTTACATTCTTTTTAAGTGAATACGGGGTATACATAACACTGCACAATGAGTATTATATCTTATCATGAAACATAGAAATGAGATACGATATGACGATTTAAGAAGCATTAGAACTCTAATGCTACGATACGTAGACATCTGCCAACGCTATTTCCTAGCAAGGAAGTGTCGCATTTACATACTTTTGAAGCGAATACGAGGTATACATAACATTGCACAATGAATATTATATCTTATCATGAAACATGGAAATGGGATGCGATATCGCGATTTAAGCAGCATTAGAAATCTATTGCTTCGATACGTAGGCACCTGCAAACGCTACTGCCTAGCAAGGATGTGTAGCATTTACATTCTTTAGAAGAGAATACGAGGTTATGATAACACTCCACAATGAATATTATATCTTATCGTGAAACAAAGAAGTGAGATGCGATATCGCGATTTAAGAAGCATTTGTACACTATTGCATCGATACGTAGCCATCTGCAAACGCTATTTCCTAGCAAGGAAGTGTCGCATTTACATTCTCTTGAAGTGAATACGAGGTATACATAACACTGCACAATGAATAATATATCTTATAATGAAACATAGAAATGAGATGCGATATCGCGATTTTAGAAGCATTAGAAATCTATTGCTTCGATACGTAGACATATGCAAACGCTATTTCCTAGCAAGCAAGTTACGTATTTACATTGTTTTGAAGTGAATACGAGGTATACATGACACTTCGCAATGAATATTGTATCTTATCATGAAACATACAATTGAGACGCGATACCGCGTTTTAAGAAGAATTAGAACTCTATTTCTACGATACATAGACATCTGCAGAAGCTTATTCCTAGCAAGGAAGTGTCGCATTTACATTCTTTTGAAGTGAGTACGAGGTATACATGACACTTGGCAATTAATATTGTATCTTATCATGAAACATAGAAATGAGATGCTATATCACGATTTATGCAGCATTAGAACTCTATTGCTTCGATATCTAGACATCTGCACACGCTATTTCCTAGCAAGGGAGTGTCGCTTTTACATTCATTTGAAGTGTATGCGAGGTATACATTACACTTCGCAATGATTATTATATATTATCATGAAACATATAAATGAGATGCAATATCGCGTTTTGAGAAGCATTAGAACTCTAATGCTACGATACGTAGACATCTGCAAACGCTATTTCCAAGCAAGGAAGTGTCGCATGTACATTCTCTTGAAGAGAATCCGAAGTATGCATGACACTCCGCAATGAATATTGTATCTAACCATAAAACATAGAAATGACATGCGATATCTCGTTTTAAGAAGCATTAGAATTCTATTGCTACGATACGTAGAAATCTGCAAACGCTATTTCTTAGGAAGGAAGTGTCGTATTTACATTCTTTTTAAGTGAATACGGGGTATACATAACACTGCACAATGAGTATTATATCTTATCATGAAACATAGAAATGAGATACGATATGACGATTTAAGAAGCATTAGAACTCTAATGCTACGATACGTAGATATCTGCCAACGCTATTTCCTAGCAAGGAAGTGTCGCATTTACATTCTTTTGAAGCGAATACGAGGTATACATAACATTGCACAATGAATATTATATCTTATCATGAAACATGGAAATGGGATGCGATATCGCGATTTAAGCAGCATTAGAATCTATTGCTTCGATATCTAGACATCTGCAAACGCTATTTCCTAGCAAGGGAGTGTCGGGTTTACATTCATTTGAAGTGTATGCGAGGTATACATGACACTTCGCAATTAATATTATATCTTATCATGAAACATAGAAATGTTATGCGATATCGCGTTTTAAGAAGCATTAGAACTCTATTGCTACGATACGTATACATATGGAGACCCTATTTCCTAGCAAGGAAGTGTCGCATTTACATTCTTCTGAACTGAATACGAGGTATTCTTAACACTTCACATGAAAATTATATCTTATCATGAAACCATGAAATGAAGATCGATTTCGCGTCTTAAGAAGCATTAGAACTCCTTTGCTACGATACGTAGACATCTGCAAATGCAATTTCCTAGCAAGGAAGTGTCGCATTTGCATTCCTTTGAAGTGTAGCCTAGATATACATATCACTGCACAATGAATATTATATCTTATCATGAAACATAGAAATGAGTTGCGATGTCGCGTTTCAAGAAGTATTAGAACTCTATGGCTTAGATACGTAGGTATCTGGAAACGCTATTTCCTTGAAAGGAAGTGTGGCATTTACATTCTTCAGAAGTATAGACGAGGTATACATAACACTTCGCAATGAATACTATATCTTATCATGAACCATAGAAATGAGAAACGATATCGCGTTTTAAAAAGCTTTAGAAACATATTGCTTCGATACGTAGACATCTGGAAAGGCATTTCCTAGCATGGAAGTGTGGCATTTACATTCTTTTGAAGTGTAGACGAGGTGTGCGTAACACTTCGCAATGAGTATTACATCTTATCATGGAACACAGAAATGGGAAGCGATATCGCGTTTTAAGAATCATTAGAATACTATTACATCGAAACATAGATTTCTGCAAACGCTATTTCCTAGCAAGGAAGAGTCGCATTTACATTCTTTTGAAGTGAGTACGAGGCATACATGACACTTCGCAATGAATATTATATCATATCATGAAACATACAAATGAGATGCGATACCGCGTTTTAAAAAGCATTAGAACTCTATTGCTTCTATAAGTAGGCACCTGCAAACGCTATTTCCAGCAAGGAAGTGTCATATTTACATTCATTTGTGGTGTATGCGATGTATTCATGACACTTCGCAATAAATATCATATATTATCACGAAACATAGATATGAGAAGCGATATTGCGTTTTAAGAAGCATTAGAACTCTATTGCTTCGATACGGAGACATCTGCAAACGCTATTTCCTAGGAAGGAAGTGCAGCATTTACATTCTTTGAAGTGAATACGAGGTATACATAACACTCCACAATGAATATTATATCTTATCATGAAACATAGAAATGGGATGCGATATAGCGTTTTATGAAGCGTTAGAACTCTATTGCTGCGATACGTAGATATCTGCAAACTCTATTTCCTAGGAAGGAAGTGTCGCATTTACATTCTTTTGAAGTAAATACGAGGTTATAATAACACTCCACAATGAATGTTATATCTTATCATGAAACATAGTAATGAGATGCGATATGGCGATTTAAGAAGCAGTATATCTCTATTGCTTCGATACGTAGACATCTGCCAACGCTATTTCGTAGCAAGGAAGTGTCGCATTTACATTCTCTTGAAGTGAATACGAGGTATACATGACACTTCGCAATGAATATTATATCTTATAATGAAACATAGAAATGAGATGCTATATCGCGTTTTAAGGAGAATTAGAGCTCTATTTCTACGATACGTAGACATCTGCAGACGCTATTTCCTAGCAAGTAAGTGTCGCATTTACATTCTTTTGAAGTGTAGACGAGAGATACATATCACTGCACAATGAATATTATATTCTATCATGAAACATAGAAATGAGATGCGATATCGCGATTTAAGAAGCATTAGAATTCTAATGCTACGTTACGTAGACATCTGCAACCGCTATTTCCCAGCAAGGAAGTGTCGCATTTATATTCTTTTGAAGCGAATACGAGGTATACATAACGCTGCACAACGAATATTATATCTCGTCATGAAACATAGAAATGAGATGCGATATCGCAATTTAAGCAGCATTAGAACGCTATTGCTTCGATACGTAGACATCTGGAAACGCTATTTCCTAGAAAGGATATGTCGCATTTACATTCATTTGATGTGTATGCGAGGTATACACAACACTCCACAATGAATATTATATCTTATCATGAATCACAGGAACGAGATGCGATATCGCGATTTAAGAAGTATTAGAATTCTATTGCTACGATACGTAGACATCTGCAATCGCTATCTAATAGCAAGGAAGTGTCGCACTTACATTCTTTTCAAGTGAATACGAGGTATACATAACACTGCACAGTGAATATTATATCTTATTATGAGACATAGAAATGAGATGCGTTTCGCGATTTAAGAAGCATTGGAACTCAGTTGCTTCGATACGTAGACATCTGCAAACGCTACTTCCTAGCAAGGAAGTGTCGCACTTACATTCCTTTGAAGTGAATACGAGGTATACATGTCACTTCGGAATGAATATTATATCTTATCATGAAACATAGAAATGAGATTCCATATCACTTTTTAAGAAGCATTGGAACTCTATTTCTTCGTTACTTAGACATCTGCCAACGCTATTTGATAGGAATGAAGTGTCGCCTTTTAATTCGTTTGAAGTGTATGCGAGGTATGCATGACACTTCGCAATGAATATAATATCTTATCATGAAACATAGAAATGAGATGCGATATCGCGTTTTAAGAAGCATTAGAACACTATTGCTTCGATACGTAGATATCTGGAAACGTAATTTCCTAGAGAGGGAGTGTTACATTTACATTCATTTGAATTGCAGACGAGGAATACATAATACTTCGCAATGAATATTGTATCTTATCATGAAACATAGAAGTGAGATGCGATATCGCGTTTTGAGAAGCATTAGAACTCTAATGCTACGATACGTAGACATCTGCAAACGCTATTTCCTAGCAAGGGAGTGTCGCATTTACATTCATTTGAAGTGTATGCGAGGTATACATGACACTCCGCAATGAATATTATATCTTATCATGATACATAGAAATGAGATGCGATATCGTGATTTAAGCAGCATTAGAACACTATTGCTTCGATACGTAGACATCTGCAAACGCTATTTAATAGGAAGGAAGAGTCGCATTTACATTCTTTTGAAGTGAGAACGAGGTATACATGACACTTCGCAGTGAATATTATATCTTATCATAAAACATAGAAATGAGATGCGGTATCCCGTTTTAAGATGCATTAGAACTCTATTGCTTCTATAAGTAGGCATCTGCAAACGCTATTTCCTAGCAAGGAAGTATCGCATTTACATTCTTTTGAAGTGAATACGAGGTATACATGACAGTTCGCAATGAATATTATATCTTATCATGAAACATAGAAATGAGATGCGATATCGGGATTTAGGAAGCATAAAACTCCATTTCTTCGATAAGTAGACATCTGCAAACGCTATTTCCTAGCAAGGAAGTGTCGTATTTACACTCATTTGAAGATTATGCGTGAAATACATTACACTTCGCAATGAATATTATATCTTATCATGAAACATAGAAATGTGACGCGAAATCGCGTTTCACGAAGCATTAGAACTCTATTGCTTCGATACGTAGACATCTGCAAACGCTATTTCCTGGCAAGGAAGTGTCGCGTTTACATACATTTGTAGTGCATGCGTGGTATACATGACACTTCGCAATGAATATCATATCTTACCATGATACATAGAAATGAGATGCGATATCGCGTTTTAAGAAGCGTTAGAATTCTATTGCTTCGACAAGTAGACATCTGCAAACGCTATTTCGTAGCATGGAAGTGTCGCATTTACATTCCTTTGAAAGGAGTAAGAGGTATACATGACACGTCGTAATAAATGTTATATCTTATCATGAAACATAGAAATGAGATGCGATATAGCGATTCAAGGGGCATTAGAACTCTATTGCTTCGGTACGTAGACATCTGAAAACGTAATTTCCCAGCAAGGAAGTGTCGCATTTACGTTCTTTAGAAGCGAATACGAGGTATACATAGCAATCCACAATGAATATTATATCTTGTCACGAAACATAGAAAAGAAATGCGATATCGCGATTTAAGAAGCATTAGAATTCTATTGCTACAATACGTAGGCATCTGCAAACGCTTTTTCCTAGTAAGGAAATGTCGTATTTACATGCTTTTGAAGTGAATACGAGGTATGCATGAAACTCCGCAAAGAATATTATATCTTATCATAAAACATAGAAGTGAGATGCGATATCGCGTTTTAAGAAGCGGT
Source organism: Xylocopa sonorina (assembly GCF_050948175.1). Lineage (NCBI taxonomy): Eukaryota > Metazoa > Arthropoda > Insecta > Hymenoptera > Apidae > Xylocopa > Xylocopa sonorina. Next base: position 24,045 of record NW_027490178.1, on the reverse strand, counting down.
AGGACTCTATTGCTATGATACCTAGACACCTGCAAACGTTATTTCCTAATAAGGAAGTGTCACATTTACATTCTATTGAAGTGAAGACGAGGTATACATAAAACTGCATCAATGAATATTATACCTTATCGCGACACATAGAAATGAGATGCGATATCGCGATTTAAAGAGCATTAGAACACTATTGCTACGATACGTAGACATCTGCAAACGCTATTTAATAGCAAGGAAGTGTCGCATTTACATTCATTTGAAGCGAATACGAGGTATACACGACACTTCGCAATGAATATTGTATCTTATCATGAAACATAGAAATGAGATTCAACACCTCGTTTTAAGAAGCATTAGAACTTTATCGCTTCGATACGTAGCCATCTGCAAACGCCATTTCCTAGCAAGGAAGTGTCGCATTTACATTCATTCGAAGTGCATGCGAGGTATACAAGACACTTCGCAATGAATATTATATCTTATCATGAAACATAGAAATGAGATGCGGTATCGCGAATTAAGAAGCATTAGGACTCTATTGCTTCGATACGTAGACATCTGCCAACGCTATTTCCTAGCAGGGAAGTGTCGTATTTACATTCTTTTGAAGTGAATACGAGGTTATGATAACACTCCACAATGAATAGTATATTTTATCATGAAACATAGAAATTAGATGCGATATGGCGATTTGAGAAGCATTAGAAATCTATTGCTTCGATACGTAGATATATGCAAACGCTTTTTCCTAGCAAGGAAGTGTCGCATTTACATTGTTTTGAAGTGAATACGAGGTATACATGACACTTCGCAATGAATATTATATCATATCATAAAACATACAAATGAGATGCGATATCGCGTTTTAAGAAGAATTAGAACTCTATTTCCACGATACGTAGATATCTGCAGACGCTATTTCCTAGCAAGGAAGTGTCGCATTTACATTCTTTTGAAGTGAATACGAGGTTATAATAACCCTCCACAATGAATATTATATCTTATCATGAAACATAGAAATGAGTTGCGATATGGCGATTTAAGTAGCAGTAGATCTCTATTGCTTCCATAAGTAGGCATCTGCAAACGCTATTTCCTAGCAAGGAAGTGTCGCATTTACATTCATCTGAAGTGTATGCGAGGTATACAAGACACTTCCCAATGAATATTATATCTTATAATGAAACTTAGAAATGAGATGCGATATCGCGATTTTAGAAGCATTTGCAAACTATTGCTTCGATATGTAGACATCTGCAATCGTTATTTCCTAACAAGGAAGTGTCGCATTTACATTCATTTTAAGTGAATACGAGGTATACATGACACTTCGCAATGAATATTATATCTTATCATGAAACATAGAAATGAGATGCGACATACCGTTTGAAGAAGCATTAGAACACCATTGCTTCGATACGTAGACTGGAAACGCTATTTCCTGGAAAGGAAGTGTCGCATTTACATACATTTGAAGTGTAGGCGAAGAATACATAACACTTCGCAATGAATATTGTATCTTATAATGAGACATGGAAATGAGATGCGATATCGCGTTTTAAGAAGCATTAGAACTCTATTGCTCCCATACGTAGACATCTGGAAACGTAAATTACTAGAAAGAGAGTGTTACATTTACATTCATTTGAATTGTAGACGAGGAATACATAACACTTCGCAATGAATATTATATCTTATAATGAATCATAGAAATGAGATGCGATATCGCGTTTTAAGAAGCTTTAGAACTCCATAGCTACGATACGTAGACAACTGCAAACGCTATTTCCTAGGAAGGAAGTGTCGCACTTACATTCACTTGAAGTGTATGCGAGGATACATGACACTTCGCAATGAATATTAAATCTTATCATGAAACACAGAAATGAGATGCGATATCGCGTTTCCAGATGCTTTAGAACTCTATTGCTACGACATGTAGATATCTGCTAACGCTATTTCCTAGCAATGAATTGTCGCATTTACATTCATTTGAAGTGCACGCGAGGTATAAGTGACACTTCGCAATTATTATTTTATCTTACCATGAAACATAGAAATGAAATGCGATATCCCGTTTTAAGAAGCATTAGAACTCTATTGCTACGAGACGTAGACAGCTGCAAACGCTATTTCCAAGCAAGGAAGTGTCGCATTTACATTCTCTTGAAGTGAATACGAGATACACATGACACTTCGCAATGAATATTATATCTTATCATGATACATAGAAATGAGATGCGGTATCCCGTTTTAAGAAGCATTAGAACACTATTGCTTAGATACGTAGACATCTGCAAACGCTATTTCCTAGCAATGAAGTGTCGCATTTTCATTCATTTTAAGTGTATGCGCGGAATATGTGGCACTACGCAATGAATATTATATCCTATCATGAAACATAGAAATGTGATGCGATGTCGCGTTTTAAGAAGCATTAGAACTCTATTTCTTCAATACGTAGACATGTGCAGAGGCTACTTCCTAGCAAGGAAGTGTCGCATTTACATTCTTTTGAAGTGCATACGAAGTATACATGACACTCCTCAATGAATATTATATCATATCATGAAACATAGAAATGAGATGCGATATCGCTTTTTGAGAAGCATTAGAACTCTAATGCTACGATACGTAGACATCTGCAAACGCTACTTCCTAGCAATGAAGTGTCGCATTACATTCTTTTGAAGTGAATACGAGGAATACATGACACTTCGCAATGAATATTACATTTCATCATGAAACATAGAAATGAGATGCAATATCGCGTTTTGTGAAGGATTAGAAATCTATTGCTACGATACGTAGACATCTGCAAACGCTAATTCCTGGCAAGGAAGTGTCACATTTACATTCATTTGATGTGTATCCGAGGTATACATGAAACTTCGCAATGAATATTACATCTCATCATGAAACCTACAAAAGAGATGCGATATCGCGTTTTGAGAAGGATTAGATATCTATTGTTTCGATACATATATATCTGCAAACACTACTCCCTATCAAGGAAGTGTCGCATTTACATTCTTTTGAAGTGATTACGAGGTAAGCATGAGACTTCGCAATGAATATTATATCTTATCATGAAATATAGAAATGTGTTGCTATATCTCGTTTTAAGAAGAATTAGAAACCTATTGCTTCGATACGTAGACATCTGCAGACGTTATTTCCTAGCACGGTAGTGTCGCATCTACATTCTTTTGAGGTAAATACGAGGTATATATGACACTTCGCAATAAATATTATATCTTACCATGAAACATAGACGTGAGACGCGATATCGCGTTTTAAGAAGCATTAGAACTCTATTCCTACGATACGTAGACATCTGCAAACGCTATTTCCCAGCAAGGAAGTGTCGCAATTACATTCTTTCGAAGTCAATACGAGGTATACATAACACTCCGCAGTGAATATTATATCTTATCATAAAACTTATTAATGAGATGCGATATCACGTTTTAAGAAGCATTAGAACTCTGTTGCTTCGATACGTAGACATCTGCCATCGCCATTTCCTAGCAAGGAAGTGTCGCATTTACAGTCTATTCAAGTTAATACGGGGTATACATAACGCTGCACAATGAATATTATATCTTATCATGAAACATAGAAAGGAGATGCGATATCGCGATTTTAGAAGCATTAGAACTCTAATGCTACGATACGCAGACATCTGCAAACTCTATTTCCTGGCAAGGAACTGTCGCATTTACATTCTCTTGAAGTGAATACGAGGTATACAAAACACTCCACAATGGATATTATATCTTATCTCGCAACATAGAAATGAGATGCGATATCGCGATTTAAGCAGCATTTGAACTCTACTGCTTCGATACGTAGACACCTGCCAATACTATCTCCTAGCAAGAAAGTGTCGCATTTACATACTTTTGAAGCCAATACTTGGTATACATAACACTGCACAATGAATACTATATCTTATCATGAAACATAGAAATGAGATGCGATATCGCTATTTAAGAAGCAGTAGATCTCTACTGCTTCGATACGTAGACATCTGACAACGCTATTTCCTAGCAAGGAAGTGTCGCATTTACATTCATTCGAAGTGTATGCGACGTATACAAGACACTTCGCAATGAATATTATATCTTATCATGAAACATTGAAATGAGATGCGATATCGCGATTTTAGAAGCATTAGAACTCTATTGCTTTGATTCCTAGACATCTGCAAACGCTATTTCCTAGAAGGGAAGTGTCGCATTTACATTCATTTGAAGTGTAGACGAGGAATCTTATCATGAGACATAGATATGAGATGCGATATCGCGTTTTAAGAAGTATAAGAACACTATTGCTTCGATATCTAGACATCTGCAAACGCTATTTCCTAGCAAGGGAGTGTCGCGTTTACATTCATTTGAAGTGTATGCGAGGTATACATTACACTTCGCAATGATTATTATATATTATCATGAAACATAGAAATGAGATGCGATATCGCGTTTTGAGAAGCATTAGAACTCTAATGCTACGATACGTAGACATCTGTAAACGCTATTTCCTAGCAAGGAAGTGTCGCATTTACATTCTCTTGAAGTGAATACGAGGTATACATAACACTGCACAATGAATAATATATCTTATAATGAAACATAGAAATGAGATGCGATATCGCGATTTTAGAAGCATTAGAAATCTATTGCTTCGATACGTAGACATATGCAAACGCTATTTCCTAGCAAGCAAGTTACGTATTTACATTGTTTTGAAGTGAATACGGGGTATACATGACTCTGCACAATGAATATTATATCTTATTGCGAAACATAGAAATGAGATGCGATAACGGGATGTAAGAAGCATTAGAACACTATTGCTTCGATACGTTGACATCTGGAAACGCTATTTCCTAGAAAGGAAGTGTCGCATTTACATCCATTTGAAGTGTAGACGAGGAATACATAACACTTCCCAATGAATATTATATCTTATCACGGAACATAGAAATGATCTGCGATAGCGCGATTTAAGGAGCATTAGAACACTATTTCTTCGATACGTAGACACCTGCCAACGCTAGTTCCTAGCAAGGAAGTGTCGCATTTACATTCATTTGAACTGTAGACGAGGAATACATAACACTTCGTAATGAATATTATATCTTATCATGAAACATAGAAATGAGATGCTATATCGCGTTTTAAGGAGCATTAGAACACTATCACTACGATACGTAGACATCTGCGAACGCTATTTCTTACCAAGGAAGTATAGCATTTACATTCAATTGAAGTGTATGCGAGGTATAAGTGACACTTCGCAATAAATATCATATCTTATCATATCTTATCAGCAAACGCTATTTAATAGGAAGAGAGTGTCGCATTTACATTCTTTTGAAGTGAATACGAGGTATGCATAACACTCCACAATGAATAGTATATCTTATCGCGAAACATAGAAATGAGAAGCGATATCGCGATTTAAGAAGCATTAGAACTCTACTGCTTCGATACGTAGACATCTGCAAACGCTACTTCCTAGCATGGAAGCGTAGCATTTACATTCCTTTGACGTTAATACGAGGTGTACATGACACTTCGCAATGAATATAATATCTCATCATGAAACATAGAAATGAGATGCGATACCTTGAATTTATGAAGATTTAGAACTCTGTTGCTACGATACGTAGACATCCGGAAACGCTATTTCCAAGCAAGGAAGTGTCGCATTTACATTCTTTTGAAGTGATTACGAGGTATTCATGACACTTCGCAATGAATATTATATCCTATCATGAAACATAGAAATGTGATTCGATATCGCGTTTTAAGACGCATTAGAACTCTATTGCTACGATACGTAGACATCTGCAAACGCTATTTCCTAGCAAGGAAGCGTCGCATTAACATTCTCTTTAAGTGTATGCGAGGTATACATATCACTTCGCAATGAATATTATATCTTATCATGATACATAGAAATGATATGCGACCGGGCGTTTTAGGAAAAATTAAAACTTTATTGCTTCTATACGCAGAAATTTGGAAACGCTATTTCCTAGAAAGGAAGTGTCGCATTTAGATTCATTTGAAGCGTAGACGAGGAATTCATAACACTTCGCAATGAGTATTATACCATATCATGGTACATAAAAATGAGATGCGATATCCCGTTATAAGAAGCATTAGAACTCTCTTGCTTCGATACATAGACATCTGCAAACGCTACTTCCTAGCAAGGAAGTGTCGCATTTACATTCTTCTGAAGTGTATGGAGGTACACATGACACTTCGCAATGAATATCATATCTTATAATGAAACATAGAAATGTGATGCGATATGACGATTTAAGGAGCATTATATATGTATATATTGCTTGCTAATAATACATTATATATGTATTATATTGCTCCTGTACGTAGACATCTGCAAACGCTAATTCCTAGCAAGGAAATGTCGCATTTTCAATCTTTAGAAGTGAATACGAGGTATACATAACGCTCCAGAATGGGTATTATATCTTATCACGAAACATAGAAATGAGATGCGATATGACGATATAAGAAGCATTAGAAATCTATTGCTTCGATACGTAGACGTCTGCAAACGCTACTTCCTAGCAAGGAAGTGTCGCATTTACATTCTTTTGAAGTGAATACGAAGTATACACGACACTTCGCAATGAATATTATATCATATCATAAAACATTAAAATGACATGCGAAATCTCGTCTTAAGAAGCATTATAACTCTGTCGCTTCGATACGTAGACATCTGCAAACGCTATTTCCTAGCAAGCAAGTGACGCATTATCATTCTTTTGAAGTGAATACGAGGTATACATAACATTGCACAATGAATATTGTATCTTATCATGAAACATAGAAATGAGATTCGATATCGCTATTTAAGAAGCAATAGATCTCTATTGCTTCAATACGTAGACATATGCCAACGCTATTTCCTAGCAAGGAAGTGTCGCATTTACATTCATTTGAAGTGTATGCGGGGTACACATGACACTTCGCAATGAATACTATATCTTGTCATGAGATATAGAAGTGACATGCGATATCGAAATTTAAGAAGCATTAGAAACCTATTGCTACGATACGTAGACTTCTGCAAACGCTATTTCCTAGCAAGGAAGTGTCGCATTTACATTCTTTTGAAGTGAATACGAGGTATAAATATCACTTCACAATGAATATTATATGTTATCACCAAGCATAGAAATGAGATGCGTTATGGCGGTTTAAGAAGCATTAGAACTCTATTGCTTCGATACGTAGAAATCTGCAGTCGCTATTGCCTAGTAAGGAAGTGTCGCATTAACATTCATTTGAAGTGTAGACGAGATATACATAACACTGCACAATAAATATTATATCTTATCATGAAACATAGAAATGAGATGCGATATCGCGATTTAAGAAGCATTAGAAATCTATTGCTTCGATACGTACACATCTGCAAACACTATCTCCTAGCAAGGAAGTGTCGCATTTACATTGTTTTGAAGTGAATACGATGTATACATGACACTTCGCAATGAATATTGTATCTTATCATGAAACATAGAATTGAGATGCGATATCGCGTTTTAAGAGGAATTAGAACTCTAATGCTACGATACGTAGACATCTCCAAACGTTATTTCCTCGCAAGGGAGTGTCGCATTTACATTCATTTGAAGTATATGCGAGGTATACATGACACTTCGCAATGATTATTATTGATTATCATGAAACATAGAATCGAGATGCGATATCGCGTTTGGGAAGCATTAGAACACTAATGCTACGATACGTAGACATCAGCAGACGCTATTTCCTAGCAAGGGAGTGTCGCATTTACATTCTTTTGAAGTGTAGACGAGATATACATATCACTGCACAATGAATATTATATCTTATCATGAAACATAGAAATGCGATGCGATATCGCGACTTAAGGGGCAATAGAACTCTACTTCTTCGATACGTAGACATGTGCAAACGCTACTTCCTAGCAAGGAAGTGTCGCATTTACATTCTATTGAAGTGCATACGAGGTATACATGACACTCCGCAATGAATATTATATCTTATCATGAAACATAGAAATGAGATGTGACATCGCGTTTGAGAAGCGTTAGAACTCTATTGCTACGATATGTAGACATCTGCAAACGCTATTTCCTAGCAAGGAAGTGTCGCAATTACATTCATTTGAATTGAATACGAGATACACATAACACCGCACAATGAATATTATATCTTATCTCGAAACATAGGAATGAGATGCGATATCGCGATTTAAGCAGCATTTGAACTCTACTGCTTCGATACGTAGACACCTGCCAATACTATCTCCTAGCAAGAAAGTGTCGCATTTACATACTTTTGAAGCCAATACTTGGTATACATAACACTGCACAATGAATATTATATCTTATCATGAAACATAGAAATGAGATGCGATATCGCTATTTAAGAAGCAGTAGATCTCTACTGCTTCGATACGTAGACATCTGACAACGCTATTTCCTAGCAAGGAAGTGTCGCATTTACATTCTCTTGAAGTGAATACGAGGTATACATAACACTGCACAATGAATAATATATCTTATAATGAAACATAGAATTGAGATGCGATATCGCGTTTTAAGAAGAATTAGAACTCTAATGCTACGATACGTAGACATCTCCAAACGTTATTTCCTAGCAAGGGAGTGTCGCATTTACATTAATTTGAAGTGTAAGCGAGGTATACAAGAAACTTCGCAATGAATATTACATTTTATCATGATTCATAGAAATGAGATGCGATATCGCGTTTTGAGAAGCATTAGAACTCAATTGCGACGATACGTAGACATCTGCAAACGCTATTTCCAAGCAAGGAAGTGTCGCATGTACATTCTCTTGAAGAGAATCCGAAGTATGCATGACACTCCGCAATGAATATTGTATCTAACCATAAAACATAGAAATGACATGCGATATCTCGTTTTAAGGAGCATTAGAATTCTATTGCTACGATACGTAGAAATCTGCAAACGCTATTTCTTAGCAAGGAAGTGTCGCATTTACATTCTCTTGAAGTGAATACGAGGTATACATAACACTGCACAATGAATATTATATCTTATCATGAAACATGGAAATGAGATGCGATATCGCGATTTAAGCAGCATTAGAACTCTATTGCTTCGACACGTAGACACCTGCAAACGCTACTTCCTAGCAAGGAAGTGTAGCATTTACAATCATTTGAAGTGAATACGAGGTATACATGGCACTTGGCAATTAATATTGTATCTTATCATGAAACATAGATATGAGATGCGATGTCGCGTTTTAAGAAGCAGTAGATATCTACTGCTTCGATACGTAGACATCTGACAACGCTATTTCCTAGCAAGGAGGTGTCGCATTTACATTCATTTGAAGTGTATGCGACGTATACAAGACACTTCGCAATGAATATTATATCTTATCATGAGACATAGAAATGAGATGCGATATCGCGTTTTGAGAAGCATTAGAACTCTAATACTACGAAACGTAGACATCTGCTGACGCTACTTCCTAGCAAGGAAGTGTCGCATTTACATTCATTTGAAGTGTATGCGAGGTATACAAGACACTTCGCAATGAATATTATATCTTATCATGAAACATAGAAAGGAGATGCGATATCGCGATTTTAGAAGCATTAGAACTCTAATGCTACGATACGCAGACATCTGCAAACGCTATATCCTAGCAAGGAAGTGCCGCATTTACATTCATTTGAAGTGTAGACGTGGAATACATAACACTTCGTAATGAATATTATACCTTATCATGCAACATAGAAATGAGTGGCGATATCGCGTTTTAAGAAGCATTAGAACTCTATTGCTTCGATACGTAGACATCTGGTAACGTAATTTTCTAGAAAGAAGTGTCGCATTTACATTCATTTGAAGTGTGTGCCAGTTATATATGACACTCCGTGATGGATATTATATCTTATCATGACACATAGATATGAGATGCGATATCGCGTTTTAAGAAGCTTTAGAACTCTATTGCTTCGATACGCAGACATCTGCAATCGCTATTTCCTAGCAAGGATGTGTCGCATTTACATTCTTTTGAAGTGAATACGAGGTATGCATGTCACTTCGCAATGAATATTATATCTTATCATGAAACACAGAAATGAGATGCGATATCGCGATTTAAGAAGCATTAGAACTCTATTGCTTCGATACGTAGACATCTGATAACGTAATTTTCTAGAGAGAAGTGTCGCATTTACATTCATTTGAAGTGTGTGCCAGGTATACATGACACTTCGCAATGAATATTATATCTCATCATGACACATAGAAATGAGATGCGATATCGCGTTTTAGGAAGAGTTAGAACCCTATTGCTACGATACGTAGACATCTGCAAACTCTATTTCCTAGCAAGGAACTGCCGCATTTACATTCTCTTGAAGTGAATACGAGGTTTACAAAACACTCCACAATGGATATTATATCTTATCTCGAAACATAGGAATGAGATGCGATATCGCGATTTAAGCAGCATTTGAACTCTACTGCTTCGATACGTAGACACCTGCCAATACTATCTCCTAGCAAGAAAGTGTCGCATTTACATACTTTTGAAGCCAATACTTGGTATACATAACACTGCACAATGAATATTATATCTTATCATGAAACATAGAAATGAGATGCGACATCGCGTTTGAGAAGCATTAGAACTCTAATGCTACGATACGTTGACATCTCCAAACGTTATTTCCTAGCAAGGGAGTGTCGCATTTACATTCATTTGAAGTATATGCGAGGTATACATGACACTTCGCAATGATTATTATTGATTATCATGAAACATAGAATTGAGATGCGATATCGCGTTTGGGAAGCATTAGAACACTAATGCTACGATACGTAGACATCTGCAAACGCTATTTCCTAGCAAGGGAGTGCCGCAATTACGTTCGTTTGAAGTGAATACGAGGTGCACATGACACTTCGCAATGAATATTATATCTTATCATGAAACATAGATATGAGATGCGATATCACGTTTGAAGAAGCGTTAGAAGTCTACTGCTACAATACGTAGACATCTGAAAACGCAATTTGTTAGGAAGGAAGTGTCGCATTTACATTCATTTGAAGTGTATGCGAGGTATAAGTGACACTTCGCATTGAATATTATATCTTATCATGAAACATAGAAATGGGATGCGATATCGCGTTTTAAGAAGCGTTAGAACTCTATTGCTACGATACGTAGACATCTGCAAACGCTATTTCCTAGCAAGCAAGTTACGTATTTACATTGTTTTGAAGTGAATACGAGGTATACATGACACTTGGCAATTAATATTGTATCTTATCATGAATCATATAAATGAGAAGCGATTTCGCGTTTTAAGAAGCATTAGAAATCTATTGTTTCGATACGTAGACATCTGCAAACGCTATTTCCTAGAAAGCAAGTGTCGCATTTACATTGTTTTGAAGTGAATACGAGGTATACATGACACTTGGCAATTAATATTGTATCTTATCATGAAACATAGATATGAGATGCGATGTCGCGTTTTAAGAAGCATTAGAACTCTAATGCTACGATACGTAGACATCTGTAAACGCTATTTCCTAGCAAGGGTGTGTCGCATTTACATTCTTTAGAAGAGAATACGAGGTTATGATAACACTCCACAATGAATATTATATCTGATCATGAAACATGGAAATGAGATGCGATATCGCGATTTAAGCAGCATTAGAAATCTATTTCTTCGATACGTAGACACCTGCAAACGCTACTTCCTAGCAAGGAAGTGTCGCAATTACATTCTTTTGAGGTGAGTACGAGGTATACATAACACTCCATAATGAATATCATATCATATCATGAGACATAGGAATGAGATGCGATATCGTGTTTTAAGATGAATTAGAACTCTATTGCTTCGATATCTAGACATCTGCAAACGCTATTTCCTAGCAAGGGAGTGTCGCGTTTACATTCATTTGAAGTGTATGCGAGGTATACATTACACTTCGCAATGATTATTATATATTATCATGATTCATAGAAATGAGATGCGATGTCGCGTTTTGAGAAGCATTAGAACTCAATTGCGACGATACGTAGACATTTGCAAACGCTATTTCCTAGCAAGGAAGTTTCGTAATTACATTCTTTTGAAGTGAATACGGGGTATACATAACACTGCACAATGAGTATTACATCTTATCATGAAACATAGAAATGAGATGCGATATGGCGATTTAAGAATCATTAGAAATCTATTGCTTCGATACGTAGACATCTGCAAACGCTATTTCCAAGCAAGGAAGTGTCGCATGTACATTCTCTTGAAGAGAATCCGAAGTATGCATGACACTCCGCAATGAATATTGTATCTAACCATAAAACATAGAAATGACATGCGATATCTCGTTTTAAGAAGCATTAGAATTCTATTGCTACGATACGTAGAAATCTGCAAACGCTATTTCTTAGCAAGGAAGTGTCGCATGTACATTCTCTTGAAGAGAATCCGAAGTATGCATGACACTCCGCAATGAATATTGTATCTAACCATAAAACATAGAAATGACATGCGATATCTCGTTTTAAGAAGCATTAGAATTCTATTGCTACGATACGTAGAAATCTGCAAACGCTATTTCTTAGCAAGGAAGTGTCGTATTTACATTCTTTTTAAGTGAATACGGGGTATACATAACACTGCACAATGAGTATTATATCTTATCATGAAACATAGAAATGAGATGCGATATGACGATTTAAGAAGCATTAGAACATTATTGCTTCGATACGTAGATATCTGCCATCGCTATTTCCTAGCAAGGAAGTGTCGCATTTACATTCTATTGAGGTGAATACGAGGTGTACATAACAGTGCACAATGAATATTGTATCTTATCATAAAACATAGAAATGTGCTGCTATATCTCGTTTTAAGAAGCATTAGTACTCTGTTGCTTCGATACGTAGACATCTGACATCGCTACTTCCTAGCAAGGAAGTGTCGTATTTACATTCTTTTGAAGTGAATACGGGGTATACATAACACTTCGCAATGAATATTATATCTTATCATGAAACAGAGAAATGAGATGCGGTATCGCGATTTAAGAAGCATTGGGGCTCCAATGCTACGATACGTAGACATCTGCAAACGCTATTTCCTAGCTAGGAAGTGTCGCATTTACATTCTTTTGAAGCGAATACGAGGTGTACATAACACTGCACAATGAATGTTATATCTTATCATGATACATAGAAATGAGATGCGATACCGCGATTTAAACAGCATTAGAAACCTATTGCTACGATACGTAGACATCTGCAAACGCTATTTCCCAGCAAGAAAGTGTCGCATTTACATTCTTTTGAAGCGAATACGAGGTACACATAACACTGCACAATGAATATTATATCTCATCATGAAACATAGAAATGAGATGCGATATCGCGATTTAAGCAGCATTAGAACTCTACTTCTTCGATACGTAGGTACCTGACAATACTATCTCCTAGGAAGAAAGTGTCGCATTTACATACTTTTGAAGCCAATACGAGGTATACATAACACTGCACAATGAATATTATATCTTATCATGAAACATAGAAATGAAATACGATATCGCGATTTGAGAAGCATTGGAACTCTATTGCTTCGATACGTAGACATCTGCCATCGCTATTTCCTAGCGCGGAAGTGTCGCATTTGCATTCAGTTGAAGTGTATGCGAGGTATACATGCCAATTCGCATTTAATATTATATCTTATTATGAAACATAGAAATGAGATGCGATATCGCGTTTTAAGAAGCATTAGAACACCATTGCTACGATACGTAGACATCTGCCGACGCTATTTCCTAGCAAGGAAGTGTCGCATTTACATTCTTTTGAAGTGAATACGAGGTATACATAATAATCCACAATGAATATTATGTCTTTTCATGAAACATAGAAATGAGATGCGATATGGCGATATAAGAAGCATTAGGGCTCTACTGCTTCGATACGTAGGCATCTGCAAACGCCATTTCCTAGTAAGGAAGTGACGCATTTACATTCTCCTGAAGTGAATACGAGGTTATAATAATACTCCACAATGAATATTATATCTTATCATGAGACATAGAAATGGGATGCGATATGGCGATTTAGGAAGCAGTCGATCTCTATTGCTCCGATGCGTAGACATCTGCAAACGCGATTTCCTAGCAAGGAAGTGTCGCATTTACATTGTTTTCAAGTGAATACGAGGTACACATGACACTTCGCAATGAATATTGTATCTTATTATGAAGCATAGAAATGAGATGCGATATCGCGTTTTAAGAAGCATTAGAACACTACTGCTTCGATACGTAGAAATCAGCAATCGCTATTTCCTAGCAAGGAAGTGTCGCATTTACATTCTTTTGAAGTGAATGCCAGGTATAAATAACAATGCACAATGAATATTTTATATTATCATGAAACATAGAAATGAGATGCGATATCGCGATGTAAGATGCATTAGAACTCTATTGCTTTGATACGTAGACATCTGCAATAGCTACTTCCTAGCAAGGAAGTGTTGCATTTTCATTCTTTTGAGGTGAATACGAGGTATAAATAACACTCCACAATGAATATTATATCTTATCGTGAAACATAGAAATGAGATGCGATATCTTGTTTTAAGAAGCATTATAAAACGCTTGCTACGATACGTAGACATCTGCAAACGCTATTTCCTAGGAAGGAAGTGCCGCATTTACATCCATTTGAAGTGAATACGAGGAATACGTGAATCTTCGCTATGAATATTATGTCCTATCATGAAACGTAGAAATGTGATGTGATATCGCGTTTTAAGAAGATTTAGAACTCTATTGCTACGATGCGTAGACATCTGCAGACGCTGTTTCCTAGCAAGGAAGTGTCGCATTTACATTCTTCTGAAGTGTATGCGAGGTATAAGTGATTCTTCGCAATGAATACTATATCTTATCATGTAACATAGAAACGAGATGTGACATCCAGTTTTAAGAAGCATTAGAACTCTATTGCTACGATACGTAGACATCTGCAATCGCTATTTCCTAGCAAGGTAGTGCCGCATTTACGTTCATTTGAAGTGTATGCGAGGTATACATAACACTTCGCGATGAATATTATATGTTATCATGAAATATAGAAATGAGATGCGATATCTTGTTTTAAGAAGCATTATAATACGCTTGCTACGATACGTAGACATCTGCAATCGCTATTTCCTAGCAAGGAAGTGTCGCATTTACATTCATTTGAAGTGAATACGAGAAATACATGAAACTTCGCAATGAGTATTATATCTTATCATGAAACATAGAAATGAGATACGATATCACGTTTTCAGAAGCAATAGAACTCCATTGCTACGTTACGTAGATATCTGCAGACGCTATTTCCTAGCATGGAAGTGTCGCAATTACATTCATGTGATGTGTATCCAGGGTATTCATGACACTTCGCAATGAATATTATATCTTATCACGAAACATAGATATGAGATGCGATATCGCGTTTTAAGAAGCATTAGAACACTATTGCTTCGATACGTAGACATCTACAAACGCTATTTTCTAGCAAGGAACTGTCGTATTTACATTCATTTGATGTGTAGACGAGAAATACATAACACTTCGCAACGAATATTATATCTTATCATGAGACATAGAAATGAGACGCGATATCCCCTTTTAAGAAGCTTTAGAAATCTATTGCTTCGATACGTAGACAACTGCAAATACTATTTCCTTGCAAGGAAGTGTCGCATTTTCGTTCATTTGAAGTGAATACGAGGTATATATAACACTGCACTATGAGTATTATATCTTATCATTAAACATAGGAATGAGATGCGATATCGCGATTTAAGAAGCATTAGAACCCTATTGCATCGATACGTAGACATCTGCAAGCGCTATATCCTAGCAAGGATGTGTCGCATTTACATTCGTTTGAAGTTTATGCGAGGTATACATGACACTTCGCTATGAATATTATATCTTATCATGCAACGTAGCAATGCGATGCGATATCGCGTTTTAAGAGGCATTAATACTCTATTGCTTCGATACGTAGACATCTGGAAACGTATTTTCCTAGAAAGGAAGTGTCGCATTTACATTCAATTGAAGTGTAGACGAGAAACACTTAACACTTTGCAATAAATATTATATCTTATCGTAAGTAATAGAAATGTGATGCGATATCAAGTTTTAAGATGCACTAGAACTCTACTGCTTCGATACGTAGACATCTGCAAAACGCTATTTCCCTGCTAGGAAGTGTCGCATTTGCATCCATTTGAAGTTTTTGCGAGGTATACATGACACTTCGCAATGAAAATTACATATTAACATGAAACATAGAAATGTGAAGCGATATCTCGTTTTACGAAGAATTATAACTCTATTGCTACGATACGTAGATATCCGCAGGCGCTATTTCCTAGGAAGGAAGTGCCGCATTTACATCCATTTGAAGTGAATACGAGGAATACGTGAAACTTCGCAATGAATATTATATCTTATCATGAAACATATAAATGTGATGTGATATCGCGTTTTAAGAAGCATTAGAACTCTATTGCTACGATAAGCAGACATCTGCAGACGCTGTTTCCTAGCAAGGAAGTGTCGCATTTACATTCTTCTGACGTGAATACAGGGTATACATGACACTTCGCTATTAATATTATATCTTATCGTGAAACATAGAAATGAGATGCGATATCCCGTTCCAAGAAGCATTAGAACTCTATTGCTTCGATACGTAGGCATCTGCAATCGCTATTTCCTAGCAAGGTAGTGTCGCATTTACATTCATTTGAAGTGTATGCGAGGTATACATAACACTTCGCAATGAATATTATATGTTATCATGAAACATAGAAATGAGATGCGATATCTTGTTTTAAGAAGCATTATAACACGCTTGCTACGATAGGTAGACATCTGCAAACGCTATTTCCTAGGAAGGAAGTGCCGCATTTACATCCATTTGAAGTGAATACGAGGAATACGTGAAACTTCGCAATGAATATTATATCTTATCATGAAACATATAAATGTGATGTGATATCGCGTTTTAAGAAGCATTAGAACTCTATTGCTACGATAAGCAGACATCTGCAGACGCTGTTTCCTAGCAAGGAAGTGTCGCATTTACATTCTTCTGACGTGAATACAGGGTATACATGACACTTCGCTATTAATATTATATCTTATCCTGAAACATAGAAATGAGATGCGATATCCCGTTCCAAGAAGCATTAGAACTCTATTGCTTCGATACGTAGGCATCTGCAATCGCTATTTCCTAGCAAGGTAGTGTCGCATTTACATTCATTTGAAGTGTATGCGAGGTATACATAACACTTCGCAATGAATATTATATGTTATCATGAAACATAGAAATGAGATGCGATATCTTGTTTTAAGAAGCATTATAACACGCTTGCTACGATAGGTAGACATCTGCAAACGCTATTTCCTAGGAAGGAAGTGCCGCATTTACATCCATTTGAAGTGAATACGAGGAATACGTGGAACTTCGCAATGAATATTATATCTTATCATGAAACATAGAAATGTGATGTGAGAGCGCGTTTTAAGAAGCATTAGAACTCTATTGCTACGATACGTAGACATCTACAAACGCTATTTCATAGCATGGACGTATCGCATTTACATTCTTTTGAAGTGAATGCGAGGTACACATAACATTGCACAATGAATATTATATGTTATCATGAAACATAGAAACGAGATGTGACATCCCGTTTCAAGAAGCATTAGAACTCTATTGCTTCGATACGTAGAAATCAGCAAACGCTATTTCCTAGCAAGGAAGTGTCGCATTAACATTCTTTTGAAGTGAATGCAAGGTATACATAACACTCCACAATGAATATTATATCTCATCATGAAGCATAGAAATGAGGAGCGATTTCGCGTTTTAAGAAGCACTAGAACCCTATTGCTTCGATACGTAAACATCTGCAGACGCTATTACCTAGGAAGGAAGTGTCGCATTTACAATCTGTTGAAGTGAATACGAGGTATACATAACACTCCAGAATGAATATTATATCTTATAATGAAACATAGAAATGAGTTACGATATCGCGATATAAGAAGCATTAGAACACTGTTGCTTCAATACGCAGACATCTGCAAACGATATTTCCTAGCAAGGAAGTGGAGCATTTACATTCTTTTGAAACGAATACGAGGTATACATAACACTGCACAGTGAATATTATATCTTATTATGAAACATAGAAATGAGATGCGATATCTCGCTTTCAACAAGCATTAGATCTCTATTGCCTCGAAACGTAGACATCTGCCAACGCTATTTCCTAGCAAGGAAGTGTCGCATTTACATTCGTTTGTGTAGTATGCGAGGTATACATGATACTCCACTTTGAATATTATATCTTATCATGAAACATAGAAATGAGGAGCGATATCGCGTTTTAAGAAGCATTAGAAATCTATTGCTAGGATACGTAGACATCTGCAAACGCTAAGTCCTAGCAGTGAAGGGTCGCATTTACATTCTTTTGAAGTGAATACAAGGTATACATGATACATCGCAATGAATATTTTATCTTATCATGAAACATAGAAATGAGATGCGATATCACGAATTAAGAAGCATGAGAACTCTATTGCTTCGATACGTAGATATCTGCAAACACTATTTCCTAGGAATGAAGTGTGGCATTTACATTCATTTAAAGTGTAGACGAGGAATACGTAACACTTCGCAATGAATATCATATATTATCATGAGACATAGAAATGATATGCGATTTCGCGTTTTAAGAAGCATTAGAACTCTATTGCTTCGATACGGAGACATCTGCAATCGCTATTTCCTAGCGAGGAAGAGTAGCATTTACATTCTTTTGTAGTTAATACGTGGTATACATATCACTGCACAATGAATATTATATCTTATCATGAGACCTAGAAATGAGATGCGATATCGCGTTTTACGAAGCATTAGAACTCTATTATTTCGATACGTAGACATCTGGAAACGCTATTTCCTAGCAAGGAAGTGTCGCAATTACATTCTATTGAAAGGAATACGAGGTATACATGACACTTCGCAATGAATATTATATCTTATCATGAATCGTTGAAATGAGATGCGTTATGACGATTTAAGAAGCATTATAATTCTATTGGTTCGATACGTAGACATCTGCAAATGATATTTCCTAGCAAGGAAGTGACGCAATGTAATTCTTTGGAAGTGAATACGAGGTATTGATAACACTGCACAATGAATTTTATATCTTATCATGAAACATTGAAATGAGATGCGATATCGCGATATAAGCAGCATCAGAAATCTATTGCTTCGATACGTAGACATCTGCTAACGCTATTTCCTTGAAGGGAAGTGTTGCATTTACATTCAGTAGAAGTGTATGCGAGGTATACAAGACACTTCGCAATGAATATTATATCTTATCATGAAACATTGAAATGGGATGCGATATCGCGATTTAAGAAGAATTAGAACTCTATTGCTACGATCCGTAGACATCTGCAGACGCTATTTCCCAGCAAGGAAGTGTCGCATTTACATTCTTTTGAAGTGAAGACGAGGTACACATAACACTCCACAATGAACATTATATCTTATCATGAAACATAGAAATGAGATGCGATATCGCGATTTAAGAAGGATTAGAACTCTATTGCTTCGATACGTAGACATCTGCAAACGCTACTTCCTAGCAAGGAAGTGTCGCATTTACATTCATTTGAAGTGAATACGAAGTATACATGACACTCCGCAATGAATATTATATCTTATCCTAAAACAGAAATGAGGTGCTACATCTCGTTTTAAGAAACATTAGAACCCTATTGCTTCGATTCGTAGACATCTGCCAACGCTATTGCCTACCAAGGAAGTGTCGCATTTACATTCATTTGAAGTGTATGCAAGGTATACATGACACTTCGCAATGAATATTATATCTTATAATGAAACATAGATATGGGATGCTATATCTCGTTTTACGAAGCATTCGAACCCTGTTGCTACGATACGTAGACATCTGCAGACGCTATTTCCTAGCAAGGAAGTGTCGCATGTACATTCTTTTGAAGTGAAAACGAGGTATACATAACACTCCACAAAGAATATTATATCTTATCAGGAAACATAGAAATGTTATGCGATATCGCGATTTAAGAAGCATTAGAACTCTATTGCTTCGATACGTAGGCGTCTGCAAACGCTATTTCCTAGCATGGAAGTGTCGTATTTACATTCCTTTGAAGAGAATAGGAGGTATACATGACACTCCGCAATGAAAATTATATCCTATCCTAATCCAGAAATGAGGTGCGGTATCTCGTTTTAAGAAACATTAGAACCCTATTTCTTCGACACTTGGACATCTGCCAACGCTATTTCCTAGGAATGAAGTGGCGCCTTTAAATTCGTTTGAAGTGTATGCGTGGTATACAAGACTCTTCGCAATGAATAACATATCTTATCATGAAACATACAAATGAGATGCGATATCGCGTTTTAAGAAGCATTAGAAATCTATTGCTACGATACCTTGTAGACACCTGCAGACGCTATTTCCTAGCAAGGAAGTATCGCATTTACATTCTTTTGATGTGAATACACGGTATACATGACACATCGCAATTAATATTATATCTTATCATGAAACATAGAAATGAGATGCCATATCCCGTTTCAAGAAACATTAGAACTCTATTGCTTCGATACGTAGACATCTGCAATAGCTACTTCCTAGCAAGGAAGTGTCGCATTTACATTCATTTGAAGTGTATGCGAGGTATACATAACACTTCGCAATGAATATTATATGTTATCATGAAACATTGAAATGGGATGCGATATCTCGTCATAAGAAGTATTATAACAGGATTGCTACGATACGTAGACATATGCAAACGCTATTTCCTAGCAAGGAAGTGTCGCATTTACATTCATTTGAAGTGAATACGAGGAATACATGAAACTTCGCAAAGAATATTATATCTTATTATGAAACATATAAATGTGATGTGATATCGCGTTTTAAGAAGCATTAGAAATCTATTGCTACGATACGTAGACATCTGCAAACGTTATTTCCTAGCAAGGAAGTGTCGCATTTACATTCTTCTGACGTGAATACAAGGTATACATGACACTTCGCAATTAATATTATATCTTATCATGAAACATAGAAATGAGATGCGATATCCCGTTCCAAGAAGCATTAGAACTCCATTGCTTCGATACGTAGGCATCTGCAATCGCAATTTCCTAGCAAGGTAGTGTCGCATTTACATTCATTTGAAGTGTATGCGAGGTATACATAACACTTCGCAATGAATATTATATGTTATCATGAAACATAAAAATGTGATGTGATATCGCGTTTTAAGAAGATTTAGAACTCTATTGCTACGATGTGTAGACATCTGCAGACGCTGTTTCCTAGCAAGGAAGTGTCGCATTTACATTCTTTTGAAGTGAATGCAAGGTATACATAACACTCCACAATGAATATTATATCTCATCATGAAGCATAGAAATGAGGAGCGATTTCGCGTTTTAAGAAGCACTAGAACCCTATTGCTTCGATACGTAAACATCTGCAGACGCTATTACCTAGGAAGGAAGTGTCGCATTTACAATCTGTTGAAGTGAATACGAGGTATACATAACACTCCAGAATGAATATTATATCTTATAATGAAACATAGAAATGAGTTACGATATCGCGATATAAGAAGCATTAGAACACTGTTGCTCCAATACGCAGACATCTGCAAACGATATTTCCTAGCAAGGAAGTGGAGCATTTACATTCTTTTGAAAAGAATACGAGGTATACATAACACTGCACAGTGAATATTATATATTATTATGAAACATAGAAATGGGATGCGATATCTCGTCATAAGAAGTATTATAACACGATTGCTACGATACGTAGACGTATGCAAACGCTATTTCCTAGCAAGGAAGTGTCGCATTTACATTCATTTGAAGTGAATACGAGAAATACATGAAACTTCGCAAAGAATATTATATCTTATTATGAAACATATAAATATGATGTGATATCGCGTTTTAAGAAGCATTAGAACTCTATTGCTACGATACGTAGACATCTGCAAACGTTATTTCCTAGCAAGGAAGTGTCGCATTTACATTCTTCTGACGTGAATACAAGGTATACATGACACTTCGCAATTAATATTATATCTTATCATGAAACATAGAAATGAGATGCGATATCCCGTTCGAAGAAGCATTAGAACTCCATTGCTTCGATACGTAGGCATCTGCAATCGCAATTTCCTAGCAAGGTAGTGTCGCATTTACATTCATTTGAAGTGTATGCGAGGTATAAATAACACTTCGCAATGAATATTATATGTTATCATGAAACATAAAAATGTGATGTGATATCGCGTTTTAAGAAGATTTAGAACTCTATTGCTACGATGCGTAGACATCTGCAGACGCTGTTTCCTAGCAAGGAAGTGTCGCATTTACATTCTTCTGAAGTGTATGCGAGGTATAAGTGATACTTCGCAATGAATACTATATCTTATCATGAAACATAGTAACGTGATGCGATATCCCGTTTCAAGAAGCAATAGAACTCTATTGCTTCGATACGTAGATATCTGCAATAGCTACTGCCTAGCAAGGAAGTGTCGCATTTACATTCTTTTGAGGTGAATACGAGGTATAATTAACCACTCCACAATGAATATTATATCTCATCGTGAAACATAGAAATGTGATGTGATATCGCGTTTTAAGAAGCATTGGAACTCTATTGCTACGATACGTAGACATCTGCAAACGTTATTTCCTAGCAAGGAAATGTCGCATTTACATTCTTCTGAAGTGAATACAAGGTATACACGACACTTCGCAATTAATATTATATCTTATTATGAAGTATTGAAATGAGATGAGATATCCCGTTTCAAGAAGCATTAGAACTCTATTGCTTCGATACGTAGACATCTGCAATAGCTATTTCCTAGCAAGGAAGTGTCGCACTTATATTCTTTTGAAGTGCAAGCGAGGTATACATAACATTGCACAATGAATATTACAAATTATCATGAAACATAGAAATGAGATGCGATATCGCGATATAAGGTGCATTAGATCTTTATTGCTACGATACGTAGACATCTGCAAACGCTATTTCCTAGCAAGGATGTGTCGCATTTACATTCATTTGAAGTTAATACGATGTATACATGTAACATCTCAATGAATATTATATCTTATCATGAAACATAGAAATCAGATGCGACATCTCGTTTTACGAAGCATTAGAACTGTATTGTTTCGATACGTAGACATCTGGAACCGCTATTACCTAGCAAGGAAGTGTCGCATTTACATTCTTTTGAAGTGAATACGTGGTATACATGACACTTCGCAATGGATGTTATCTCTTATCATGAAACATAGAAGTGAGATGCACTATCACGTTTTAAGAAGAATTAGAACCCTTGCTACGATACGTAGACATCTGCAAACGTTATTTCCTAGCAAGGAAGTGTCGCATTTACATTCTTCTGAAGTGAATACAAGGTATACATGACACTGCGCAATTAATATTATATCTTATCATGAAACATAGAAATGAGATGTCATATCCCGTTTCAAGAAACATTAGAACTCTATTGCTTCGATACGTAGACATCTGCAATAGCTGCTTCCTAGCAAGGAGGTGTCGCATTTACATTCATTTGAAGTGTATGCGAGGTATACATAACACTTCGCAATGAATATTATATGTTATCATGAAACATAGAAATGGGATGCGATATCTCGTCATAAGAAGTATTATAACACGATTGCTACGATACGTAGACATATGCAAACGCTATTTCCTAGCAAGGAAGTGTCGCATTTACATTCATTTGAAGTGAATACGAGGAATACA